>NW_006399790.1:1740535-1758814 GCF_000299155.1 Elephantulus edwardii
GCACGGGCGCTGCCCCCTGCACGGGCGCTGCCCCCGGCATGGCCTGGGGCACGGGCACTGGCGCTGCCGCGGGCGCTGCCACGGGCACTGCCCTGGGCGTGGGCGCTGCCCCAGGAGCAGGCGCTGCCGAGGGCGCTGCCCTGGGCGCGGGCAGCAGCAGTATAACTCCTGAAGGCCCACTGCTACTCACTGGGCTGGTTTTTGCAGTGGTACCAGCAGCAGGGCTATTGCTTAGCACATGTTGCTCACCACTCTTGAAAACCCAGGCTCCAAGCCTGGAGCCTACAACTTTGCTGAACTTCAGTCTAATACAGCTTTCCATGGCTGGCGTGGTCTTGGATTTCTGCAATGATCTGGCAGCTGACATGACTGTTGGAGAAAGCACGGGAACACCAATGAGGTCCACAGATGATTTCTGAGAAGGAACTGGTGGCTCAGAGGCAGAAGGTCTTGGAGATTGCAGAGTGGCCCTTGCCTGCTGTGCAGGAGAAGACTTCACTGAGGAAGTAGTGCCTGGGCTTGAGAAAAGCCTGATGGGTGAAGGTGGCAGTGTCACCTCCTTCCTCACTGCTGAAGACTGGGATGACACTCTTGGAGGTGATTCTAGGTCTTTCTTTGAAGGTTGACTCACATTGGCTGTGTCATTCAAGCTCAGTGACATCTTGGCTGGACGTTTGGCTTCCTTCTGACCCTCGTCCTGATACTGGTTGACCACTTTCTCCGCAGCAGTCTGTGGTCCATTCATGAACCAGTGTAAATAATGATCTACAGAGAATTGAAATGGGGAGATCGTATTAACATTTTCCTCAGCTTCATAGGGTGGTATCATCCCAGAGACAAGAGGGTCATCAAGGGACTGCATGACATGCAGTTTCACTTTTTGACCCTGAGTACCAGCATCACTGTCAATGGAGTCACTGGCATCTGCCCCACAGTGTGCCCTGTCAGGTGATTTTGAGTCAGTAGGCTTGGGAAACTTTGGTTCTTTGGCATATTTGTCCAAGTCCACTTGCGAAGGCACTGCCAGGTCAGGAGAATGTTGTTTCCATGCATCCACACAACTGCCAACTTTGGAAATTTTGAGGTCAAATGGCTGGCTGACTTTTCTATTTTTAATTTTGGAGCAAGAAGGGAATGACCTGAACTGAGATGGTGGTGGAGAGTCAAGCAACTTGGTCTGCTGGGTCTGAGAGGTTATAGAGTACCTCCGGAAACACTGCTTCATTGAGTGAGTGTTCATCTTCTGCTGGTTATAAAGCAGTCTATTTTCAGTGCAGGCTACGGCTACAGATGGTTCAAGACACAGGGGCTCAGCTGTGGCCAAGAGCAGCTGGCTCTCCAGCTCAAGTTTGTCCTCCTGGGTCCATTCATGGCCATCGTTTGTTAAGGAATGCACATCATGGACTAAAGTCTGCATTGTTGGTCGTAAGAGAATATGTCTACTTTGACAGTTAGAATAGTGCATGTTACTGCACTGCCTATAGTCACGAATTTCTGCAATGACACATCCAGAATAAAAAATAGCCATCTTAGATTTTTCTAGGAGATCAATCAAAATAGGAGGTAATTCTTGGGCATCCAAGTAGTCAAGGAATTCCTTTTGTTCATAAGGCAGTTGAATAGTCTTAGATTCGGATCCATTTTCCCCCCTCAACATCAGCGAATAGCCCTCATTGCCAGGGTAGAGAGTGACCACCAAACAGGCCAACTTCTCTCGAGCAACAAGCTTCTCTAGCAGGTTCACATTTGTTCTTAGTCCCTCCAAACCCTCGGTCTCTTTTTCACATTCTTCAGCATATATGTCATAAAGCTTCTGAAATATGGACTTCCTTTCAGAAGATGAGTGTTTCCTTTTAGGAGGTCTCTCTTGGACACTTTCAATGAGATAGTCCGCACGATCCAAAGCTTTTTCTAAATCGTGCTGCATTGCAAATGCAATCGGTCCCTAAAAGAAGAGAGAAAATACGTACATTTACCAAACTAAGTGGGGCCCTAAAAGAAGTGAGAAAATAACGTGCAAGGGGGATGAATAACCAAGGGGGGCGAAAGCCATTCTGTAATCTTGGTCACCTCTTGCTGCAATAAGCAGTATCTCTGCTGTGGAGTTTGCAGCCTTTTTATATTACGTACACCAAGAAACTCACCCACCCTTGCCCCCCAAAAGTGTTACACATATTTATCTTGTTTTCTATAGAAAATTCTTTTTAAATTCCTAACAAAATTGGTACCTTCCGGGAGTCGCAACCAGGTCTCAAAATGGAACCCTCGGCGGGGATAAGCTTCTCAAGTCACAACGTGGCCGCTCGGCCTCAAAGTCTGTGACGCAAGATGTAAGACGCATGCGCACACACCAGATGCACCCGGGCTTCCCACTTCTACAACCGGTTTGAGATACTTCCTCTTCCTGCTTTCCTGCTTTCCTGCTGGTGGTGGTGTAAAGAGATGAATGCACCTTTCCTTTTTCATAGACTGTGGACGACATAGGCGGAAAAGTGTAAGGAGCATTAGGAAAATAAATAGATTTATTTTTTGCTATGACCTTGATTATGTACCAACTTTTTAAAAAGAAAGTCATAGAAAATTGTTTCTTATTTCTGTTTCTTTATTTTGCTGGTAACTTGACACAAATTTTTCACTGTTTTGGGAGTCTCTTGGCAGTGTTACCCTTGGTGTCTGTCTCCAGTTCCCCCCCCTCCCATTAGCTTGCTTTCGTATCTCTTGCATATGTGGTGGTGGTATAAGATGCTCTCGAGTCAAGTACCCATAGCGACCTTACAAATAACAGATCTGAACCCTTTCCTATCATGTGCCAACCTTACAATTCCTGGCACATTGGAACATTGTCAGTGTCAATCTGTCTAGTTGAGAGTTGCCTTCTCTTTAGCCAGCCCTTCACATTTCCAACCATGATGGTACTTCTCCAGGGAATAACCTAACCTAGCAGCATGCCTGAAGTACGTGAGATGAAGCTTTATCTTTGCCTTCGAGGAGCACTCTGGCTGTGCTGTCTCCAATACATATTTGTTTGTTGGGTTGTTTTTTGGGGGTCTTTTTGGCAGTCCGTGGTATACCCAGTACTGTTCTCCAACACCACAATTCAAAGGCATCAATTCTGTCATCCTCATTGATTGTTTAGCTCTCAGATGTATAGAAAGTGACTAGAAAGACCATGGCTTGAATAAGATGCACCTAAGTCCTCAAATTGACGTCATTGCTCCTCAGAAACTTGGAGAGCTCCTTGACTGCAGACTTTGCAGTGCAGTATGTCTCCTGATTTCCTGACTGCTGGTACCAAGGATGTTGATTGTGGATCCAAGTAAGATGTAATCGTTGACAAGCTTTGATCTTTATTCTATCATGACATTGCCTATTGGTTCAGTGCTGCAATGGGCTCCAGTGTGTCAGGAATTGTGAGGGTGCCACAGGATAGGACAGAGTTCAGATCTGTTCTTCTTACTGATTACATGTGCAACTCTATATATCTAGTGCAGGCATCAGACTTCTTTATTGTCTTTTCCAGAGTTGAAGCCCTAAGCACTCTTGTTTATGAGAATGTAACATTACCTCCTTACACATAACTTTTATTTTTTAAATAAAATTTTTGTCATTTTAACAAAAGTTTACAGAAAAGTTAGATTTTCATTCATTGATTGTTTCACATTTTACCGCTCTCCTTCCCTTCCCCCTCCCCAAACTGACTTCCCCCCACTATTTACAAAATTCTAATACAAATTTGAACAAATTCTTTTCATTTCCCTCACCCCCCACACGTGAACTTGTGCAACCCAATGATTAATCCCCTCTTCCCCCTGTACACCCACATCTCTCTGCTTCCAGCCTCTTCCACCCATCCTGGATCCGTATACTCCTTCTTCAATAATGGTCTTATCCAATATTTATCCTTGTGGGACTGAGTTCGTTCACTCAGCATAATGTTCTTCAGTCCCTCCCAAACTAGTTAATAATTTACAAAGTTATTGCTCCTGCATGCTGCATAGTATTCCATTGTGTGAATGTACCATAAGTTCTCAATCCATTCCATTGTGGTTGGACATTTGGGCTGTTCCCATGTTCTTGCAATGGTAAATAATGCTGCTGTGAACATTGGTGTACAAATCTCAGTTTGTGCCTCAGTTCTCATATTCTCAGTATTTTCCAAGTAGTGGAATAGCTGGGTCATATGGGATTTCTGTGTTCAGATTTTTGAGGAAGTGCCAAACTGCCTTCCAGAATGATTGCACCATTTTACAATCCCACCAAAAATGTATAAGAGTTCCTATCTCACCACATCCTCTCCAACATTTATTACTTGCTGCCCTATTAAACTTTCCCACTCTTACTGGAGTGAGAAGGTACCTCATTGTGGGTTTGAGTTGCATCTTTCTTACTGTCAGTGATTTGGAGCACTACTTCATGTGTTTGTTTGCCATTCTAATATTTTCCTCTGTGAAAATTCTTTCCATGTCTTTTGCCCATTTTGTAATTGTGTTTGCCTAAGTATTTTATGTGTTGATTATGTTTTCTGTGGATTTCACTTGAGAATAAAGGCACACAAAAGCATATGGCATTTTTTGTTTGGGGGAGTTTTTTGAGTGCTTATCTGTCAGTTTACTTTTAAAAAAATTGGTTAATTAATCCATCCACACACATTTTATTTTATAACACTAATTACAATTTATCAATTCCATTTATTATATCGTCTCACCAAATCTTCACTGTACTCACCCTTTCCCATCACTTTCCTCACCCATCCACTATTCTCTGCTCCTTTCTCACTCCCCTCTCATCTCTGTTAACTTTCCATTATAGCTTGTATCTGTGGGTAAGCCTTTCTTTAGCTTCCCACACAAGTCTGGTATGTATACCCTGCTCCACATTTCTGACTTGCATTTATTTCACAAAAGTGAAATGAAGCCTGATAAGATGAGAACTACTGCTGTGTTTGATGGCAACACAATTTAAACAATGAAAACTTTAGACCATAACTATGGATTTGGAGAAAATTATTTCATTAAAAAAATTATAGGTCATGGTTTTCTTAACTAAAACCAATTGCTTTTGCATGGATTTGGGCTAACGATGACCCCATGTTTTTCACCGTAGAACTGAACTTCATACAGTTTTTTAAGTCTTCTTGCTCCCTAAATCTTTCTCCTATGGTGCCTCTGGGTGAACACAAATCTCTACTCTTTCAATAAACAGTCAAGTGCCTTACCTGTTAGCTCCAGCCAGGGATGCCTCTGTGGTTTTTTTTTTTAATTTTTTATTAGTTTACATATAACAATTTGTTTATATTGTGTTTCATCGATGTACATTGTTTGCACCACAAAACTCTGCAATCTTGTGACCCTCCCTCTTCCCCACTGTCAGCACCCCTGTCCCCTCCCTTTCTCTCTTTGGATATCCATATCCATCTTTAGTGGTTATCTTTCTGTTTTAACAATAATGGCCATACAGTTCTTAGGCACTCGGATTAGTTCATTCAACATAAGGCTCTCTAGCCTCTCCCATGTTATACAGAATTTTCAAAATTGTTGCTCCTGAGTGCTGCATAGTATTCTATGATGCGAATGTACCACAATTTCTAAATCCAGTTGTTTGTTGATGTACTTCTGCGCTGTTTCCATGTTCTTGTTATGATGAATAGTGCTGCTATGAACATTCGTGTACAAATCCCCATTTGTGTCTCAGTTCTGTTTTTCTTGGAGTGTATTCCTAGCAGTTGAAAAGCTGAAGTCATATGCAATCTCTATGTTCAGCTTTTTCAGGAAACACCAAACTCTTCCAAAGTGATTGTATGATTTTAAAATTACGGATGTCTTTGTTAACTTGGTTACCTTAAATTCTGTTGACCTGTTGGGATAGGATTTTCAAAGATCTTACTGTTGAGATCTGGACTTTGTGATAGTATAATAGTGAGAAAAGTCTGAGTAATGAGAAGAATCCAAAAGAGATTGGTGAAACTTTTTAATTACAGATGACTTGAAAGGAAATGTAGTTTTATTACCAAAAGTAATGGTGATCATTACATATTATAATAGTTACAATATTATTTTTTAATTTTTTAATTAATTTTTTTTTTTGTGTACCATCAAATCGGATCTGACTGGTACAGGAGGAGATTGTCCCTCCTTCCCCAGCAGAGCATCTGGTGGATTTGAACCGTTTGCCTCTGGGATTGCAGTGCAGCTTCTTGCCACTAGGCCACCAGAGCTCCCCTAATAGTTACAATATTATAGTCAGTTTTAAAACTCTTTTAAAGAATAAAGTTTAATTAAAATGACCCTCATTCATGACAAGAGAGAATGATTTTCTAGGTGTCTTGGTGAAAAAAGATACTTCTGTAGCACTCCAAAGAGGTTTGAAGCAGTTTCGTTTCTTCTTTTAAATTAATTCTTCTCTGCCTCTCATTTTTCTTTCCACATATCTAAATTTAGACTAAGAACCAAATGATGAAACATTATTTTTTCTATTTGTAAATCAAAATACTCAAGTTGAACAATGCATAAATTAAATGATAGTCTAACTGCATCTGTTTCAGGAGTTGAAGGAAGTGAATTGGGAGCTTCAGTGAAAGCACTTGTGATTATTCTCCCAACTTGAATAGATGCACTTAGCAGCCTCACTGACTCTTCCAGGCTTATCACCTTGTCATTGCTTAGTTCATATCAGGTGCTAGAGAATAAGACAAGTAAATTAATTAATGAGTGACTCAAAGCTCTATTTTCCTTAATTCAAGACTCATAAAAACTCATATTAATATTTTATCCTATTTTTAGAGATGAGAAAAAAAAAGACAAAGAGCAAGGTCTCATGCTTTCAGTGATATGGTAAGGACCCTCAACCTGGGTACTGTTAACATTGTTATGGGAAGGTTGTCTTGTGCTTTGAGTGTTGTTTAGCAGCTTTCCTGTCCTTCACTTACTAAATATCAAAAGTGTTCAATTTTCAATTAGTTAGCTTAAAAAATGTATTGGTTCCCATAACTAACAAGTCAGTAATAAATGGCTACAGCTATTTAAAATCAAATAGTAAAATAAAAAATAAAAAAATTTTAAAAGTAGCTATAAAGAAATCAAAAGATGTCACAAATCTGTATTTTGTAGCTCTGCTGCACTCTATATTTGCTTCATTCTAGGTAAACTCTCCATTGACATACCAGCTTGGTTGTCTTAGGTGAAAGACAAGCTGCTTCCTCAGTTTGTCCAGTATAAGATATAAAAATTGAGTCCCAGTGGGAGAAATTTGGTCATGTGCTCAAACCTTACAATGTAATGAATGCATCAGCATGGCAACTCATACCACTTGAGACAGCCACCAGTGTGTGTATGAGTGATTTGGGTGAAAGCTTACAAAGATTCTAAGTTTTTCATGGAACCATTTTAACACATTTAAAAATAACTTTAATTATAATATCCACAACATAATGTCACTTTCCCCAATTCTTCCTTATATGTTTCATTTCCATTTCTGCTGCTTTCCTATCCCTTTTTGCTTTGTAGGATTTATTGTTAGGCAAATTCTGCTCCTTTTTTTCTTTTTTAAAAATTTTATATTGGTTTACTTAGAAAATTCACATATGTTCTTTTTCATACCATATCTTTCCCCTTTTCTTTACCCACCCCTCCATCCACTTATCAAATTGTGTGACCCTATGTTTAAGCCTACCTCCCCTTCTTGGACCCTCGTACTCATTCTACAACAATGGTCTTATACAGTATTTGTCCTTGTGAGACTGAGTTAGTTCACTCAGCATAATGCTTTCCAGTCCCACCCAAGTTAGGTAGTGATTTACAAAATCATTGCTCCTGCATGCTGCATAGTATTCCATTGTGTGAATGTACCATAATTTCTCAATCCATTCCGTTGTGGTTGGACATTTGGACTGTTTCCATGTTCTTGCTGTGGTGAATAACACTGCTATGTACATTGGTGCACACGTCAATGTATGTGCATCAGTTCTCATTTTCTCGGTATATTCCGAGCAGTGGAATAGCTGGGTCATATGGAATCTCTATGTTCAGCTTTTTGAGGAATTGCCAAATTGCCTTCCAGAGTGATTGTACCATTTGCAATTCCACCTATAATGTGTAAGAGTTTCTAATCTTGCCACATTCTCTCCAGTATTTATTACTTGCTGTCCTGTTAAACTTTGCCACTGCTAACCAGGGTAAGATGGTATTTCATTGTGATTTTGATTTGCATCTTTCTTATTGCCAGTGATTTTGAGCATTTCTTCATGTGTCTGTAGGCCATCTGAATGTCCTTCTCTATGAAATGTCTTTCCATGTCTCTTGCCATTTTGTAACTGGATTATCAGTCTTTTTCTTCTGGAGGCCCAGTAGTTTTCTCTAAACTTTCATTATAAGATCCTTGTCTGAGATGGTATTACTAAATGTTTGATCCCAGTCAATAGGTTGTCTTTTCACCCTGCAGGAAAAAGTGTTTGATGAGCACAGAGATTTAATCTTCAGAAGGTCATATTTATCAATTTTATCCTCTTCAGATTGTGCATTTCTGGCTGTGTTTGGCAGTCTCTTTATAATGTAGACTAGGCCTTCTAAGCTTTATCCCAGTTTGTCTCTTATGAACTTTATGGTTTTGGGCTTTATTCCCAGGTCTCTGATCCACCTTGAGTTTATTTGTGTGTATGGTGTGTGATTGTGGATCCTGTTTCAGGTTTCTGCAGTTAGCAGTCCAGTTTTGGGCCGAATTCTGCTCTTTTGACCTAACATGGTTGGTTATGCAAAGGCTAGAGGACCTTATTGTTGTTACTGCTCAAGTTATAGACCTGTCTGTTGGTGATACACCTTACTTTCTGAAAGCAAAAAGGATTTGAAGCACTTGTTGCAGAGGATCAAGTACTGCAGCCTTCAATATGACTTACATCTCAGCATCAAGAAAACAAAAATCCTAACCACTGGGCCAATAGTCAATATCATGTTAGATGGAGAAGAGATTGAAATTGTCATTGATTAAATCTTGCTTGAATCCAAAATCAACACCCTTGGTAGCATCATTCAGGAATTCAAGAGACAGTTACTTAGCATTGGTGATACAAAGCAATGGCTCCTGAAGAGCAATGGCAGTTTAAAGACAAAAATGTACCTGACTGAAGCTATATGCATCTGAGAACTGGACAGTGCCTAAGGATGATAGAGAAGAATTGTTGCATTTGACTTGTGGTGTTAGAGAGGAGTACTGAATATCCCATGGATTTCCAAAAGAACAAGCAGAAAGAATAAACAATCAGTGTGCTATTTAGAGGCAAAGATGACAAAGCTTCATCTGACATACTTTAAACATGTTAGGAATGCCCCTTGGAGAGGGACATTATGCTTGGAAATGGGTCGGGTCGGTGAAAAAGAGGAAGACCTTCAACAAGATGGATACTGCGTGTGTCTATGGCAGTGGGCTCAAGTATGTCAGAGATGATGAGTATGGTGTAGCATAGGACAGCGTTCGGATCGGTTGTTCATAGGGTCACTGTGAGTCATACATAACAGCACCTAACAACACCAAACATTGTTTGGCTGAGTGTTAAGCCACAGGGGTAAGTTTTGTTCCTGATTTGAAGGCTAACTAAGGACCATAGTCTCAAAGTTCTACCCGTCGTTATCAAATCGGTAAGCCTGGCTCTAGTTAGGTTTTGGAGTTTTCTTCCACAGTGATCTCTCCAGGATCTTGTACTGTGATCCATTTTAGAGTGGGCAGTGATGGTAGCTAGATACCACTTACTTCTTGTGGTCTTAGAGCTTTGGAGGTTGAGATTTGAAGTCCTGTGACATAAAAGATTTTACAACAAAATTGCCTCGAGACATTGCCTAACGTGCCTTGTTGTTGATTGCCTTCAAGTCAAACACGACTCATAGCAACCCTATAAACAAAAGGCCTGAAGCTAAAAAAAAAAAAAAGGCCTGAAGCTCCTATACAACTGTTGACACTTATCAAAGTTCATAGAGTTTCCAGAGGTGTATTGTTTAGGAAGTAGATGCCACTCCTGCTTCCAAACCTGTCATAGTATTTTATTGTTGTCACCTGTGATGTATAGCGGCCAATGTACAGCAGCTCTGAACCCTTCCCTGTCCTGGGCCTGTCTCATTAACTCTGACACACTAACTCCTATCATCCCAATCACTGTATCAATCCATCTCATCCGGGGTCTTCCTCTCCTGCACTGTCCATTCACCCTTCTGAGCATGATGTCCTTCTTCAAGGACCAATCTCTCCTGGCCATGTGCTAAAAAAAAAGTGAGGCAGAGCTTCAGAATCCTAGCCTCCAAGGAGAGTCTTGGTTTCACCCTCTCCAAGACAGATCTATTTGTTTTCTTGGCAGTCCACAACCCTAAGGCATCTCTTCTTCTGTAATCCTTAGTCGTTGTCTAACTCTCTGAAGTAACAATTGCAAAGACCATGGCCTGGTCTTTATCTCTAGACTGACATTGTTGTTCTTCAGTACTCTGGAGAGGTCCCTGACAACAGATTTTCCCAATGCAGTTTATCTTTTGATTTCTTGACTGCTGGTGTTAAGAGTGTTGATTGTGGATCCGAGCAAGCTGTAATTGCTAACAACCTCAATTTCTTCTCCATCTATTATGATGCTGCCAGTTGGCTCAGTGGTGAGAATCTTTGTCTTCTTGATGTTGAGATTCAGGAAATGGAATGCATAACATGCCTATGGAAGTAAAATGGCACCTCTTCACCTTGAACGATTCTGCTTATCCTTCTGTGTAAATCATGAGCATGATCATGATGTGAATCTTGATACTGAAGCTCCATAGAATATCTCACTTTGTTGTTGTGTGCTGTCAAGACGCCTGTGACTGTTGACCCTATGTACAGCAGCCCTAAACCCTGCTCAATTCTGTGCCAATCTCTTCTCTCCATTACCCCAGTCACTGAATCAGTTAATTTCGTCGAGGGTCGTCCTCTCTTGCACTGTCCCTCTACCTTCTCAAGCATGACACCCCTCTCCAAGGACTGGTCCCTCCTTGCAGTATGTCCAAAGTATGCCAGATGAAGTTTCAGAATACTTGCCTCCAAGAAGCAGCCTGGTCTCATCCTCTCTAGGATGAGCCTATTTGTTCTCTTAGCAGTCCATGGCATATTCAGTATTTTTCTCCAGCACCACAACTCAAAGGCATCAATTCTCCTTCTGTCATCCCTAGTCATGCCCAGCTTTCTGATGCATAGCAAACAACTGCAAAGACTATGGCCTAATTCAGGCACACCTTAGTCTCCAGACTGACATCTTTGCTCTTCAGTACCCTGGAGAGATCCCTGAAAGCAAACTTTTCCAATGCACTTCTTTTAATTTCTTGCCTACTGGTACCAAGAGTGTTGATTGTGGAGCCAGGCAAACTAAAGCTGTTAACAATCTCAAGTTCTTCACCATCTATCATGATGCTGCCAGGTGGGTAGAATCTTTGTTTTCTTTTTTGTTTACATTTTATTGGGAAAAACATGTTGGGGATACACGGAGGTGAGGGTTGGGAGCAGAAGGGTGAGGATGGGCAGGGATGAAAATTGCAGGGATGCAGTTGCAGGACTGCACAATTTGGTTGGTGGGGGGAGCAGGTGAAGGAAGTAAAAAGGATACAGTGGGGACCAGATGATTCAAGGCAATGGTAAGCATAGTCCAATGGTGATTAAACAAACTGTCTTTTTCACTTGTGGGTTTCTCATTTGGGAATTGGGCACAGACTCTCTGGCTTCTTCATGCTGAACAGTGAAACTGATGTGAAGGGGGAAAGGGAGCACACTTTATATCACCTTACTGGTGGTTTTGGGTTAAAGCTGCTTGCCTTCTTGTTCTGTTAGAAGATATTTCCCTGAACTTTACTCCCCTCTGGACTGCAAAGTGTTTTCTCAGCTGGGCCCAGTGGGGATGGCTGACTGAACCCTGAGCCTCCATCCTCCTTTGCTTCCTTAACTGTCCATTGTATTTCCTTTTTGTCTCTGGAACTGGGTTCAGGGTCAGGTCTGGAGTAAAACTCAGTGTTAAGGTTACCTATAGAAAAGGGAGCAAGTCTAGAGAGAACAAACTTGTGAGTTCCAAATAGAAGGGCTTTGGTGGATTCTCTGTATACCCTAGGCAGTTTTTTTCTACCCAGGGGTGGGATGGTATGATCCGAGGGCTGAGGAGCTCACCCTGGGGGCCGGCTGTCCCTGCTGGGGGCCAAACACACAGCTCACCCCGCCGCCCGCCGGGAGCCGAATGCATCTTTGTTTTCTTGATTTTGTGCTTCAGTCCTTCTTGAAGACTGCAGTCCTTGACCTGAAGCAAGCCAGTAGGGTTGTGTCATCTGCATAACACAGATTGTTGATGAGTCTTCCTCCAATCCCAATGCCACATTTCTCCTCATAGAGCCCAGCCTCCCAGATAATCTTTTCTGCATATAGATTGAAAAGGTATGGAGACAGGACACATCCCTGGCGTACGCCCTTCCCAATTTTGAACCATGCAGTGTTTTCCTTGCTCTGTTCTGACAACTGCCTCCTGGTCCAAGTACAGGTTTCACATAAGCACAGTCAAAATTTCTGGGATTCCCATTCCTCTGAGAGTCAGTGACAGTTTGTTGTGATCCGCACATCATCCTACCCAGTTATGTGAAGGAATAGATCTTCAACTGTTATTTACTGAGTCTTAGGATGGGCTGTTCCAAAAGCAGATCCTGATACCAGGATTTCAGTGCAATTGGTTTAGCTAGGATGTGGTCCTGACAAGCACTGGCAAGAGGAGGGAGGGAGACGATACAAGGTATGTTCATGAGCAGAAGACTGGTGCAGCCAACTGGTCTAAGCTGGAGGCCTCTGAGAAAGACTACAGAACAGGTCAGAGTTGGTTTATTCTGAAGGCAAGGAAGCTGGAGCGTTTATGCATCACTCCTGTTTTATTAGGCTTGTTTTGTTTTCATTCATTGATTGACTTAAATTATTTTTTAAAATAAAGTTCTTTAATTGTGATTTAAATGAAAGTTTATAGAAAAGTTAGATTTTATTCATTTATTGTTATGCATTTTACTGCTATCCCCCTTCCCCAGTTCACTTTAAAAAAATTGTTTTATACTGGTTTACATACAAAGGTCATAATGTTCAGATACATTGTTTTTCACACCAGACCTTTCCTCTTTCCTTTACCAATCCCTCCCTCCACCCATCACATTGTGCAATCCTATATTTAAGCCCCCCAACCCCCTTTTGATGTTTGTACACACTCTACAATAATGGTCCTAAATAGTATTTGTCTTTATGAGGCTGAGTTTACTTAATGCTCTCTAGTTTCTCCCATACTAGGTAGTAATTTACAAAAGCATTGCTCCTGCATGCTGCATAGTATTCCATTGTGTGAATGTACCATAATTTCTCAATCCATTCCATTGTGGTTGTTTATTTGGACTGTTTCCATGTTCTTGCTATGATGAATAACGCTGCTATGAACATTGACGTACAAGTCTCCATGCCTCAGTTCTCATTTTCTAGGGGTATATTCCAAGCAGTGCAATAGCTGGATCAGATGGAATTTGTATGTGCAAATCAAAACCACAAATGAGATACCATCTTACCTCAGTAGCAGTAGCATAGTTTAGCAGGGCAGCTAGTAATAAATATTGGAGAGGATGTGTGGTGAGGTAGGAACTGTTATGCACTGTTGGTGAGATTGTGAAATGGCACAACCACTTTGGAAGGCAGTTTGGAGTTTCCTTACTCCTGTTTATTAATGGCTTAGGACTGCTCTGGGAGCATTCTTCCTTGACATTTCAGCTGCTATGCATGAGGGCCACACAAGCCTGTGAGTCCCAGGGAAGCCTCAAACAGGGTGGCAGGTACTTGTAGGGAGACTCTATTTGCGGGTAAATACAGACTCTGAGTGCCAAGGGGAGATTGGCAAAGTATTGACCACCTGCCATATCTAAGAATGAAGGTGAATGGGAGAGATGAGCCTTCTTTCCAGCTGATATAGATAGAAAAGTGTGTGGTGTGATATCTCTGGACATATAGAGAAGTAATACTCCGTCTAAGAGAGATCACCAATTTCATGTGAGCATTTTTGGTTGTTGAAGCAAATAAGGTCAAAAGTGGAGGGTGTGACCCACTCCTCACTCCCCATAGGGAAGATCCCTAGGCTGCTTGGGCCACAGCTGTGCTGGATGAGGCTCTGAACTGGGGGATGTGGGCCAGCCCCTATTAGCTGGTCTCGCAATGATATCATGGCTTGGATATCCCTTTCACTTGGGCTGCCTAATTGCCTGGTCTTTCTGCAAAATGAGGTTGTTTTTAGTTACTCTGAGTGTACCCCTTCTTTGGAGCCTTCCAAGTATGTTAATTATAATGCAAACTCATCATGTGTACTCCAGTTGCCACCCCCGCCCACCACAGCTCAGTGGAGAATAGCACATGCTAAAAAAGTAAGTTGTGGGCAGCCTGAGGTCTGCTAGGAGAAGAAGAAAAAGTAATTAATTGCAAGATAATCCAGATAATTTACAATTAACAAACTCAATTGGTTCACACATGCCTTTATAAAGTCTAATATTTTATAGCTCTTAGGTGCCATGAAGTTGCTTCCTAGTCATCATGACCCTGTGTACAGCATATGAAACTCTGCCATGTCATAGGTCACACTCACTGTCATTGCTATGTGGGAGCCATTTGTTTCAACCACTGTGTCAATCCGTTTCTTTAAGGGTCTTTTTTGCTGACTTTCTACTAAACATAATGTCCTTCTCTAGGGACTATTCCTTCCTCATAGCATGTCCTAAGTGTTATGAGATGAATTCTTGCCATCTTCACTTCTTTTTACCCTTTTAAAAGTTGTGATGTGAATTAAAGTTTTCAAAGCATATTTCGTTTTCATTCAAGCATTCATATACTTTTTGTTTTTAGAATTAACTTCAATACAATATCTGAGCATCCCCTTATTGTATATTGTCTTTTTTTCTATCCATCTTAATAAGTGTCTATTATCTTCTGTCTAAGAGGGAGGTGTACACATAGACCAAGAAGCATTTGTCCAAACATAAAAAGGGGAAGCTGCATGAATTAAAAGTAAAGAAGATCCCAAAAAATAATAGCAAAGTCAGCAGGGCAGCAAACAAATATTGGTGATGTTGTGGAGAGATCAGAACTCTTATTCAGTGCAAATGGTTCTCTTTCCATTTCTGCAAGCAAGGTCGTGTTACCTGCTTTATAGAGGGTGTTGAGTCTTTCTTTAGTCTTGATGCCACATTTTTCTATATGAGATTCAGCTTCTTGAATTACTTGCTTAGCATACAAATTGAATAATATGCCGATGAACACCTTCGCTAATTTCATTTTTTTATTCACTATTGCACATTTTCTTACCCCCTTCAAACTTCCTTGAAATATACCCCTTGTTTAAAATTGTTGTCATACATATAATCACTAATCATACATTCCTTTTGGACAGTTCTCCTCTTCAGCTCTCATACAGTGTTCCTTATTCACTCTTTTCTCATTTTCTCCCCAACACCTCTCCCATCTAACCTACTTTATAACAGTAGTATTATGCAGTATTTGTCCTTTTGTGACTGAGATATTTCACTTAGCATAATGTCCTCCAGGATCATCCATGTTGTGTAATGTTTTACTATTTCATTGTTTTTCAGTGCTGCTTAATGTTTCATTGTGTGAATGTCCCACAGTTTTTCTATCCATTCGTTTGTTGATGGACCCTTAGTCTGCTTTCATCTCTTTATTGTAAATAAAGCAGCAATAAACATGAGTACGCATATGTTTGAGTTGTGGCTCTGGTATCTTTAAGGTGCATTTCTAGTAGTGGAATTGCTGGCTCAAATGGTATTTCTATATCCAACATTATTTTAATAAATAATTTTTATTGTGATTTTTAACAAAAGTTTACAGAAAACTTGGAGTTCATTGTTGCACATTTTCCTCCCTACCCTACCCCTAGTTCGCTTCTCTCTTTAAAAAAATTCATTTCATTTCTGCATAATTTCCTTCCTGCCCCCAACCCCAGTCCACTTTGCTATGCACCTCTTATTCTGGACTGTTGTCATGCACATAATGCCAAATCATATATTCCTTTTAAACAGTTCTTTCTTTCATCTGTTTCAGTGAAGTGTACATTATTTATCCCCTCTTTTCTTATTCCCCCCCCAACCCCCAGGTCAGTCCTGTTTTATAATAGTGGCATTATGTACTATCTGTCCTTTTGTGACTAAGATACTTCACTCCGCATGATGTCCTCCAGGGTCACTCATTTTGTATAATATTTTATAGGTTCCTTGGTTTTCAGTGCCACATAGTATTTCATCATGTGAATATACCACAACTTCTCTATCCATTTGTTTCTTGATGGGCACTTGGGTTGTTTTCATCTCTTTGCTATCGTCAACAATGCAATGATAAACATAGGTGTGCATATATCTATTTGGGTGGTAGCGCTGGTTTCTTTAGGGTATATTCCAAGTGGTGGAATTGCTGGGTCAAAAGGTATTTCTATTTCCAACTTTTTGAGAAAGTGCTAGACGGCCTTCCATAGTGGCTGTACCATTTTACATTCCCACCAGCAGTTAGTAAGAGTTCCAATCTCTACACAACCCCACCAGCATTTGTTGTTTGCTGCCCTGTTGAATGCTGCTATTGTTACTGGAGTGAGATTATACTTGTTTTGATTTACATCTCTCTTAGAGCTAGGAATTTTGAACATTTCTTCATGTGTTTGTTCGCCATCTGAATGTCTTCTTTGGTGAAGTGTCTATTCATAACCTATGCTCATTTTGTGATTGGAGTATTTGATAATTTTTTTTATTTCAAATGTAACTTGCCATATATTCAGTAGAGTAGTTAACAAAGGTGTTCCTAAGAGTGAATCCTCAACATTTAAAAAAGGACAGAAGGGGAATTAAAGTTTCCCAGAACACTTTCTTTACATAATTTCTGTTACTGTGTATTTCAGGTTTTCAAAAAATTGAGAGAGAACCAAAATGTTTACATGATTTACACCTGTAATCTTTCTTTCTGATGGATCTTCTCACACATCTCCAAAAGGCTAAGTATTTTATAAATTTTATATATAAGTCCCTTATTAGGTATGTGATTGCCAAATATTTTAGGCTTTGCTTTTTACCCTGTTGAAGTTTTTTGATGTGCAAAAGGATTTGATTTTTTTGACGGTCCCATTCATCTGTTTTATTCTTTCCTGATTGTTGTATTTTCATTATGCTTGGAAGACTGTTTATGTTGTGGATTAGAGTTTCTAGAGTGCTTCCTAGATTTTCTGTGATGAATTTTATAGTCTTTAGTTTTACTCCTAGGTCTCTGATTGACCTTCAGTTGTTTTTTGTGTGTGGGGTGAGGTGTGGATCTTGTTTAAGTTTTTTTGCAGATAGTTTTCCAATTTTGCCTACACCATTAGTTAAAGAAGCTGTCATTTCCTCACTTCACTGATTTCATCTCCTTGTCAAAAATCAGTTAACCATAGGTAGAAGAGCTGATTTTGGGATCTCAATTCTATTCCATTTATCTGTGTACCAGCACCACGCTTTCTTGACCACGAAGACACCAAGATACCTGGTGTATTTGAGATCAGGGAGTGTGATGCTTACCACCTTGTTTCTCTTTTTCAAGATGGATTTGCTTATTTGAGGTCCCTTTCCATTCCAGATAAAATCGGAAATTGCCTTTTCCATATTGAAGAATGGAATTGATATCTGTATTGAGATTATATTGGACTTGTAGATTGCCTTTGGCGGAATTGTCATTTTCACGATATTGAGTCTTCCTGTCCATGTTGTCGCACTCGAATTTCAAAACCATCTCAGGAACAGTTTTGAGGCATTGAGCACCAATGAGCATGGACCAAATGAGCTCTGGGAGGGTATAAAGAAAATCGTCCATGAAGAATGCAGAAGATCATTACAAAGGCTAAAGAAGAAAAGACCAAGATGGATGTCAGATGAGATTCTGAGTATTGCATTAGAGTGCGGAGAAGCCAAAGCTAAAGGAAGAAATCAAGAAACCAAAGAGCTGAATAGAAAATTTAAAAAGGCAGTTTGGGACGACAAAGCAACATACTATAATGAAATGTGCAGAGAGCTGGAGTCAGGAAATCAAAAGGGCCAGACTCGCTCAGCATTTCTTAACCTGAAGGAGTTGAAAAACAAATTCAAGCCACGGGTGGTAATACTTAAAGATAGTTTGGGTAGAATGGTGAATGATCCAGGAAGTATCAAAAGAAGATGGAAGGAGTACACAGAATCACTGTATTAGAAGGAATTGGCTGACACAGGAGAATTT
>NW_006399790.1:1759904-1761513 GCF_000299155.1 Elephantulus edwardii
CCTTTGAGTTGTGGTGCTGGAGAAGAGTGTTGAATATACCATGGACTGCTAGGAGAACAAACAGGTTTGTCCTGGAGAGGGTGAAGCCAGAATGCCAGGATGTTCCCTGTAGTCAAGGATTCTGAAGCTTCATCTGACATACTTTGGGCATTTTGCAAGGAGGGACTGGTCCTTGGAGAGGGACATCATGTTTGGGGGAGTGGAGGGACGGCGCAGGAGAGGAGGACCCTCAATGAGATGGATCGATTCTGTGAGTGGAGTGGTGGGAATGAGTGTGTTTGTGACGGCAAGGTTGGCACAGGATAGAATGTTGTTTAGGGCTCTTGTACATAGGGTTGCTGTGAGTTGCAAGCGACTCGATGACACATAACAACAACAACATGGATTGTTGAAGGTGCTGTTGAAGTTTACAACTCATAGCAACCCTGTTAACAAAAAATCTGCACCCTGTTGTATCCTGTAGTACACTGTATCATCCTCACACTTCCTGACACACAAGAGCCCACTGCGGCAGTCACCATGTCAGTTCACCTGGTTGAGGGTCTTTCTCTTCTTCGCCAACCCTCTACCCTTCCCAGCATCATATCAGTCTCCAAAGAACAGCCCCTCCTTACAACGTGCTCAAAGTAAGTGAGGCAAAGTCTCATCATTCTTGTCTCCAAAGAGCACTCTAGCTGCACCTTCTCCAAGACCTGTTTGTTCTCTTGGCCATCCATATTCAGTGCTCTTCTCCAACACCATAGCTTAAAGGTGTCAATTCTTCTATCCTTATTCATTGTCCAGTTCTTAGATGCATAGAAAGTGATTGGAATGACTATGGCCTGAATCAGATGCACCTTGAGTATGGTATATTTATTCTTCCATCTCTCCAGGTCTCTTTTTTTGTGTGTGCCTCTAGTTAGATTTGTTTCCAAGTATTTCATCTTGTGATTAGCTGTGGTAACTGGTATTGGTTTTTCTTAGTTCCATTTCTATATTCTCTTTGTCACTGTAGAGGAATCCAACTGAATTGTGCATATTGATCTTGTCCAATAGTTTTCTTGCTGAATTTTTAGGGTTTTCTACGATCATATCAACTAGATATAGAGTTAATTTTACCTCCTCCTTACCATTTTGGATGCTTCTTATTTTCTTCTTTTTCCTCATTGTTCTTGCAATAAAATAATGAATAGGAGAGATGATAGTGGATCTTCTTGCCTAGTTCCTGTTCTCAAGGGGAATGTCTTAAATCTCTCTCTGTGGAGAATGATGTTGGCTCTTGGTTTTCCATAAATACTTGTCACTATATTGAGGAAATTCCCCTCTATTCCTATTTTGTTGAATGTTTTAGTTAGGAAGGGGTGTTGGATTTTTTTCAAAGGCCTTGCCTACATCAATTAATAGGATCATGTGGTTTTTTATTTGTGTTTTGTTAATGTGATGAATTGCATACATGTTATGAATCCCACTTGATCATGGTTAATTATTTTTTATGTACTGTTGGATTATTATTATTATTATTATTATTATTTTTTATGTGTGTACCATCAAATCAGATCTGATTGGTACAGGAGGCAATTGTTCCTCCTTCTTCAGCAGAGCATCTGGTGGATTTGACCTGCATACCTCT
>NW_006399790.1:1764003-1781350 GCF_000299155.1 Elephantulus edwardii
TGTGGCCAGGAGGGACAGATCCTTGGAGTAGGACATCATGCTCAGTAGGGTGGAGGGACAATGCAGAAGAGGAAAACCCAGGATTTGATGGAGTGATACAGTAACTAGGGTAATGGGAGTAGGTGTGTTGGAGTCAGTAAGACTTCATGACTAGGGTACAGAGGGTCACTGTGAGTTGCAGGCAACTCAACGGCACATAACAACAACAACTGTTGGATTCTATTGACCACGATTTTATTGAGGATTTTTGCATCTATGTTCATGAGGTATATTGGTCTATAATGTTGTATTTTGGTGGCATTTTTACCTGACTTTCATATCAGGGATATATTTGCTTCATAGAATGAGTCTGATAGCATTCCATCTTTTTCTATTTTCTGGAATATTTTATGTAGAACTGGTGAAAGCTCTTCATGAATGTTTGATAAAATTCACTATTAAATCCATATGATCTGAGGCTTTTTTTGGTGGAGAGTTGTTTTATAAATTGTTCGATTTCGAGCTTTATAATGGGTCTGTTCAGGTGTTCTACTTAAGTCTGTGTGAGTTTGGGTGGCTTGTGAGTTTCTAAGTGTTTGTTCATTTCCTCTAGATTTTCATAATTGTTTGAGTATTATTTTTCATAATAGTCCATTGTTAACCTTTTTTGTATCATTGGGTTCTGTTGTGACATCACCCCTTTCATCTTTTGAATTATTTATGTCTTTTCTTCCTTTTCTTATGTTAATTTTGCTAGTGACTTGTCAATTTATTTATTATCTCTTTGAAGATACAATGCCTTCTTTTTTAAAGTTTTTATTTATTTTATTTTATTAATTTTTGTGTGTGTGTGTGTACCGTCAAATCAGATCTGACTGGTACAGGAGGAGATTGCCCCTCCTTCTCCAGCAGAGCATCTGGTGGATTTGAACCGTGCACTGCTGGCTTGTCTTCTTAATAGTTTCAATTGGAGATGAAATTATAGAATTCCACACAATCAATGATTACTCATTGCAAATGCCTTTATTATTATTATTATTATTAATTTTAATGAAAATTTAGAGACTTTGGATTTCCATTCATTCATTGCTGCACTTTTCTCCCTGCCCAGCCCTCCCCCCTAGTTCTTTCATCTCTGAAAAGTAAAAGAAAAATTCTTTCATTGTTATATAATCCCTCCCCCCCAACTCCACTCCACTATGCAGCCTTCGTTCTGAACTCCTGCAATGACAATAATACCTAATCATATATATCTTTTAAACAGTTTTCTCCCTCATCTGTTTCAATGAAATATACATAATTTATCCCATCTTTCTTAGTCTCCCCCTAACTCCAGTGTCAGTCCCATTTTACAACAGTGGCACTATGAAGTATTTGTCCTTTGTTATTCAGCATAGTGTCCTCCAGGGTCATCCATTTTGTATAATAGCAAATGCCTTTAATAAGAAACACAAACAAAAAAAAAAAAAAGAAACACAAACGACAGCTTCACATGGACCAACACAGGAATCAGGTAGATTACATTTCTGGAAAGAATACTTTATGCTCAGTTAAATAAGTCAGTTAGAAAAGGATAAATATTGTATCTTGTTTGTGTTGTTGCTTTGTGTTGTCGAGTCACCTGCACTTCATAGTGATCCTCTGTACAATAGCTCTGAACCCTTTCCTATCCTGACCCAGTCCTACTGACTCTGATACACCTAGTCCCATTGCCCCAGTTATCCTGTCAATCCATTTATTCCGGGATCTTCTTCTCCTGTGCTGTCCCTATACCCTTCCAAGCATGATGTCCTTCTCCAAGGACTTGTCCTTCCTGGCCACGTACCCAAAGTATGTGAAATAGAGCCTCACAATCCTTGCCTCCAAGGACAAACTTGGTTTTACCCTCTCCAAGACATACTTATTTGTTCTCCTGGTGGTCCATGGTATATGTTCAACACTGGCCTCCAGCAATGCAACTCAAAGGCATCATTTCTTTTGTCATCCTTAGTAATTGTCAATCTTTGATGCATAGCATGTAATTGTGAAGACTGTATTCTGAATCGGGCATACCTTAGTCTCCAGACTGACATCATTGCTCTTCAGTACTCTGGAGAGGTCTCTGACAGCTGACTTCCCCAATCCAATTCACCTTTCAATTTTCTGACTGCTGGTGCCAAGCGTGTTGATTGTGGAACCAAGAAAACGGAAATAGTTAACACCCTCAATCTCTTCTCCATCTGTCATGGTGCTGCCAGTTGGCCCAGTGGTGAGAATCTTTGTCTTCTTTGTTGAGTTTCAATTCTTAATGAACCTTCTGCAGCAAATGCTTCAGGCCCTCCACAGTTTTGGCAAGCAAAGTTGTGTCTTCTGCATAGTGCAGGTTTTTGATGAGTCTTCCCCCAATCCTGATACCACATTCCTTCTCATAAAGCTTACCCTCCTGGATAATCTGTTCTGCGTATAGATTGAAATGGTATGGAGACAGGATGCAGTTGACCACATAAGTGGAAAGAAACTTAAAATGTTAGCTTTCTTTAAGTTAAGAATGACTCATAGTAACTCTGTGAACAAATCAGAACCTTGTCCTGTGCTGCACCATCCTCACCATCTTTGATGTACTTTAGGCCATTGTTATAATCACTATGTTAAGGGTCTTTATTTTGCTGACCCTCCACATTTTCAAACGTGATGTCCTTTTCCAAGAAGTGGCCCCTCGTAACAACATGCCCAAGGTAGGTGGGACAACATTTTTCCTTTCTCACCTCCAAAGAGCCCCCTGGTTATGCTTTCTTCAATACATACTTGTTTTCTTAGCAGTCCATAGGATATTCAGTATACTTCTCAAAGAGTATAAATTCTTTTTCTTTTTTTTTTTTAAAGTTTAAAATAGACTGTTTTATAAGGATAAATGATAACATATGTAATGGCTGTTTGTTCACTCTGCAAAATCTTTTTTTTTTCTTTTGTCATTCTTTTTTTTTTTCTATAATTATATTTTATTAATTTTCATAAACATTTACAGAGATTTTGGGCTTCCACTCATTCATTGTTGCACTATTCTCTCTACCCTCCTCCCAGTTTGTTCTTGTCCAAATGCCACAGTGCTTGTCAAAGCCAGTTCTGATTAATCTTCTTTGTCAGTGTATCCTTTGCCATTCCCTATCACTCCTCCCTGAGAGAGACTTCACCCTGAGTCAGGGACTCATGCAGAGATGTGTACACTAATGTTTACTTTAGTATTATTGACAATAGACAAAAGGGGGAAGCAACCTGGTGTCCATCTATAGATGACTGGATAAGCAAATTGTAGTCTACATATTCAGTAAAATGTTGTAGGGTGATAATGAATTAACTCAAACTGTTAGCAAACCCATATACAACAAGTAGAAACCTTGCCTGAACCTACACTATCCTCACAACCTCTGTTGTGCTTAATACTGTTATTGCATTCACTTTGTCTTCCCACCTCGTTAAGTCTATTCCTCTTTTTTGCCCAACCTTCACCTTTCTAAATATGATACCTCTTTCCAAACACTGGTTCTACATGTACCATGCCCAAAGTTTATATTATAACGTTTTTAAACTTTGAAAACATTATGCTCAGTGAAATAAGCCCAGTATAATATTGCTTGTTCCCATTATATGGAGTATCTAGAATAGGCAAATGAATTGTCACTTTCCCCGTATGTGAAATAACTTTAAAGGTATGTTCTACCAAAATTTCTAAGGAGCATATGGCTGGACTTATTCCAAAGCAGATTTGTTTGTTCTTTTGGTAGTATATTTAATACTCCTTACCAACACTCCAGAGATACTTTTTTGATCTCTTTAATTCATTGCCCAACTTTCAAATGCATAAGAAACAGCTGAAAATACCACTCCTCAGACTAGGTGCACCTAGTCTTTAAACTTACATCCTAACTTTTTCACACTTTACTGCTTCCATTAGCTGTTGATTGTGGATCCAAGTAAAAGGAAATTGTTGACAACTTTAGTATTTTCTCCATCTATCATGATGTTGCCTGTTGGTTCTAGTGACGAGAACGTTTGTCTTCTTAATGTTTACATATAATCCATACTGATGGCTGTAGTCCTTCATCTTCTTCAGTAAATACTTAAAATTCTCTTTCCTTTCAGTAAGCACGTGTGTCCTCTGCATAATATTGGTTGTTGATGAATCTTTCCCTGGGTCTTGATGCCGCATTCTTCTTCACATATTCCAAATTCTTGGGTTATTTGCTCAGTATAGAAATTGAATAGTTAGGGTGAAATGATACAATCCTGAGGCACACCTTTTTTTATTTTTTAAACCATTCAGTATCCTCTTCTTCTGTCTGAATGACTGTTTTTTTGTCATGTACAGGTTCAACATGAGTACAATTAAGTGTTCTGAAGTTCGTATTCATCCAAAGTTGTTATGATCCACACAGTCAAATGTCTTTGTATACTCAATAAAACACAAATAAACATCTTTTTTTGCAGTTTCAGCTTTCAGTCAAGATCCACCAAGAGCTATCAGCAATGATATACTTTGTTACATGGTTTCTCCTGAATCCAGTTTGAATTTCTGAAAGTTCCTTGTCTTTGTTGTGCTCTAGTTCTGTTTTGGCTTTGTAAAAAAATTTTTTTAAATCTTTTATTAATTTTTTTTGTAAAAAATTTTTTTAAAATTTTTTTCCCAATTATTTTTTTAATAATCTTCAAAACGTATTCTACTTGAGTGTGTTATTAATTATATTGTTCAGTAAGTGTTTGCACTCTGTTGCATGATCTTTTGGGGAACAATGGGCACAGATATGGATCTCTTCTAATGAGTTGTCCAAGTAGCATCTCCAAATTTCTTAGCATAGACAAATGAGCACATCCAAAGCGATATAACGTTTATAAACTTTGAAAAAGTTATACTTAGTGAAATAAGCCTGGTATAATATTGCTTGTTCCCATTATATGGAATATCTAGAATAGGCAAATGATTTGTCACTTTCCCAAATGTGCTATAGCTTGCAAAGATAAGTTCTACCAAAATTAAGATACTATATAATTAGCCTAAGCAAATTCTTTTCCTTCTGTCACCTCTTATCCAGGTGCTAACTGAAGAACAAATTCAAACCTTGAGTTGCTATACTTAAGGTGTTTGGGCAGAATATGAAATAATACAGGAAGTATTAAAAGATGGAAAGAGTCTCTGTACCGAAAGGAATTGGCAGACACAGAAGAATTTCATGAAACAACATATGAGCAAGAGCCGGTGGTGATGAAGAAAGAAGTTCAGTCTGCTTTGAAGGAATTGGCAAAAAATAAGGTCCCAGGAATTGATGGCATAACCATTGACATATTTCAACAGATGCTGCCCTGGATACACTCAGCAGGTTGTGCCAAGAAATTGGACAACCACTTGGCCAACTGACTGGTAGAGATCTATATTTGTTCCCATTCCAGGGAAAGGTGACCTGACAGATTGTGGAAATTATCAAACAATATCATTAATGTCACATGCAAGCAAGATTCTGCTGAAGATTATCCTTAAACAACTAGAACAGCACATCGACAGAGAACTACCTGAAGTGTGGGCTGGATTTAAAAGAGGCTGTGGCATTAGGGATATAATAGCTAATGTCAGATGGATCTTGGCTGAAAGCAGGGAGTAACAGAGGAATGTCTGTGTTTCATTGATTATGCAAAGCCTTTTGACTGTGTGGATCACAACAAACTGTGGCTGACTCTGAGAAGAATGGGAATCCCAGAACACTTGATCGTGCGAATGCAAAACCTATACTTGAATCAAGAGGAAGTCTTCAGAACACAGCACTGAGACACTGCATGGTTCAAAATTGGGAAGGACCTATGCCAGGGATGTGTCCTATCTCCATACCTTTTTAACAACATATATGCAAAACAGATTATCCAGAAGGCTGGGATTCTGATTATGCACGTATTACTCCTCTTGATGGTGTCCCACATTATTCTTAATCTTTTCTATCTTTTCCTTCCTTTTTGAATCTGTTTTTTGTTGTAGCAGATCAGTGGTGACAATTTTATCTTCTATTTCACTGTTTCTGTGTTCCATCTCATCTCTTTTCATATGTCTCTCCAACATGTTGAGAGCATCTGAAACATTCGTCCTCATATTTTAGATTGTGGTTTCTAGTTTTTCCATACGAGAGCAATGTCGATCTGTGTTTCATTAACTATGCAAAGGCATTTGACTGTGTGGATCATAACAAACTGTGGCTGACTCTCAGAAGAAAGGGAATCCCAGAACACTTGATCGTGCTATGCAAAACCTATACTTGGACCAAGAGGCAGTCATCAGAACAGAGCAAGGAAACATTGCATGGTTCAAAATTGGGAAGGGCGTATGCCAGGGATGTGTCCTATCTCCATACCTTTTCAACCTATATGCAGAACAGATTATATGGGAGTCTGGGCTCTATGAGGAGAAATGTGGGATCAGGATTGGTGGAAGATCTTTCAACAATCTGCGTTGTGTAGATGACACAACCCTGCTTGCTAAAACTGAGGAGGATCTGAAGCGCTTGCTGCAGAGGGTCAGGGACTACAGCCTCCAATATGGATTGAGGCTCAATGTCAAGAAGACAAAGATTCTCACCACTGGACCAATTGACAGCATCAGGATGGATGGTGAAGAGATTGAGATTGTTCACAGCTTTAGTTTGCTTGGCTCCACAGTCAACACTCTTGGCACCAGTAGCCAGGAAATTCAAAGACGCATTGTCATGGGAAAGTCTGCTGTTAGGGACCTCTCCAAAGTACTGAAGAGCAACGGTGTCTCTCTCGAGACTAAGGTGCGTCTGATACAGGCCACGGTCTTTGCTATCACTTGTTATGCATCAGAGAGTTGGACAGTGACTAAGGAGGATAGAAGGATAATTGATGCCTTTAAGCTGTGGTGTTGGAGAAGAGTATTGAGGGTACCATGGACTGCTAGGAAAACAAAACAGGTTCATACTAGAGAGGGTTAAACCGGGCGCCTCCTTGTAGGCAAGGATTCTGAGGCTTCGACTAACATACTTTGGACATGTTTTAAGGAGGGACCAGTCCTTGGAGAGGGACATCATGCTTGGTAAGATGGAAGGGCAGTGCAGGAGAGGAAGGCCGTCTATGAGGTGAATTGATTCAGAGACTGGGATAATCGGGATGGGTGTATTGGAGACAGTGTGATTGGCCCAAGACAGAGCAGAGTTTAGGGCTGTTGTACACAGGGTCGCTATGAGTTGCAAGCAACTCGATGGCACATAACAACAAAAACAACAACAAACTAATGCTTCATTTGTTTTATCTGCATTGTCTTGCATTTTTTTTTAAGTTCCTCTTGGTTTTTGCTTGCAGAATCCTGTAATTCTTTTGTCTTTTACTCATGGAAAATATTCAATCATTGTTCCCTTGAATTCTGTGTCCAAAAGTTCCATCAGACTTTCTGACTTCAGGAAATCCATTGATACTGTGTCACTTTTTTTTGGGTGATACCTTGTTTGGGGTTTATATAGGCTATGAGGTGAGGTAGTCTCCTTCTCCCATGGCATTGCTGTGATAGAGTTTTTCATACCTGAGGCCTTAACAGGCTCTTGATCTGGAAACCTTGGTTCAGGAAGTCACTGCTCCAGAGGAAAGCAGGGCAGTTCCCCTGCCTGTGTTTCTCTCTGAGCTTTTGACTCAAGGGAAGACTTGCTTCACTTGGGGAGAGATATGGTCTGTGAGTTACCAGTCTTCTCTGTCTGGCAACCGCTGAAGTTAGGCTAGGTGGGTCTAAGGTGCTCAGGGCTAAAGGCAGCTCAAGTTCTGGTGAGGAGAGGAAATGGGATCGTCTATGATATTGGGATCCCTGGCACATTTCAGAAAGATGGCAGCTGGTCATCCTTGACATGGTGGAGTATCCACACAGAAGGCAAGGTACTCCAGGTGGCAGGGCTGGGCTCCAGGTGGAATTGCACACCTAAAATGGTTAAAATAGCAAATTTTGTTATACCATCTTTACAGCCTAATTCTTTAAAAATAAAAGAAAATAAGCAATTCCCTCTTTTGTCGTGAGACCAGAGCTGAATGGTACTCTGGTGCCATACAATTTTTTTTGTTGTTGTTGATGCACACTTGGGCTTCTTCCTCCCTTCACTACTGAAAATAATGCTACAATAAACGTGAGTGTGAATACATCAAGTTTTGTCATATCTCTGGTTTCTTTAGGGTATATTCTTTATACTGTGATAACTGGGTCAAATTATATGTCTATTTCTAACTTTTTTAGAAAGTGATACTAATTTTATCAAAGATTCTATAGACCAAATAGGGAAGAAATGTGGAAGACAATATTACAACTTCATGAAATCCACACTTTCTGGAGTCATTGAAGCTGGATTAAATCTTGACCCTATTGCCATGAGATACCCATTGTATCTTAAACAGTACCCAAAATATTCTTTTAAACAAGACATTTGTTGGTGCTAGATGCCTTTGAGTTAACTACAACTCATAGCAGTGCTATAAACAGTGGATCTAAACTGTGTCCTATCCTGTGCCATCCTCATCATCCCTGATATGCTGGACTCCGATGTTACAGTCACTTTGTCAGTTGAACTTGTTGAGGGTTTTCTTCTCTTTCTCTGACCCTCCACCTTTCCCAAAATGATGTACTTTTCCATGGAATGGCCCCTCCTGGTAATGTGTCCAAGGTATATAAGACCAAGTTTTACCATTCTTACCTGTAAGAAGCACCCTGGTTATACTTCCTTCAAGACAGACTTGTTTGTTCTTTTGGCAGTCTATGGGATACTCAGTACACTTCTGTTGTTGTATACCATAGGGTCAGAACCAACCCATAGGTGACCCTCTGGTGGGTTTTAAGAGGCAGTTAATTGCGTGGGAGGAGATTGTCCATCTTTCTCCCGTGGAGCAGCTGGTGGATTTGAACCATGTGCCTTCAAGTCCACAGTGCAGCTCCTTGCCACTATGTAACCAGAGCTCCCGCAGTACACTTATACAATATCACAATTCAAAGGCATCAAGTCTTCTTAGTTCTATCTTTTTCATTGTCAAACTTTCAGATGCACATTTTAAAATATCAAGGCTTATATCAGGTGTACCTTAGTTTTTAAAGTGACATAATTTCTCATTAGCACTTTAGAGAGGTCCTTGACAGTAGATTTTCCTAATGCAACATGTCTTTTGAGTGCTTATACTGTGAGTGAGCATTGCAAATCCAAGTAAAATGAAACAGTAGTTGAGCGTAAATAGTAAAGAATGTCTATCCTGAGTATTGTTCTCTTTTAATGTGTTATCTATATGAGATCAAACTGCTAATAGCAATCAAAATAGTCTTTGTTTATGGGAGAGAAACATTTCTGAAAAAGAGAATGAGAATGATCGCATTATTTTAAGAATATAATCAGTGTCAATAAATTGCATATGTATAGAATTTAGTTGAATTGCTGTGTGTACTTCTGTGCATATATTCAATACAACAAAAATTAATCTCCCAGAGAATCTGATTCTTAAAGAGATGCAGAAGTTAGCAAAGTGACTACTTATTTTAAAAAGCATCCTCAAGCATATAGTTCCTTTAGAAATAAATTCAGTTGGATGATAATATTAAAATGAACAAGAAAAAATACAAAGGAACAGCGTTACATAAAGTGAAGTTTTAAATAGAAATCTTAGTCTGACGATTGATCAGATTTTATATGTAACATGAAATAGTGACTCACTCTCTAGTTAGACTAGGGGAACATAGACATAATTGTTAGAATTTTAATTCATATTAAAAAGATGTTCTGGTAGACTAGTCGGTAAGGAGTTGCACTGCCAATCCAAAGGCAGGCAGTTCAAATCTACCAGCTGCTCGAATGGAGAAAGATGCACACTTGCCTCCCATACAATTTACAGCCTCTCATAACCCACTAGGGTCAGCTGTGAGTTGGTTCTGACTTAATGAAAATGTGTTGGAGTTAGATTCATAACATAGACATACTGGGTCCAGGGTGAAAAAAATTAATCCTGCACTTAAAAATAAACTGAGGGAGAAAGAGATGCTACAGATTTCCCCAGAATACCTAATATGCTCTTTCAATTATAGTATTATTTCATTTATATTATTATTCAAATATATTATTAATTATAAAATTATATTTTCAAATATAATTAGAAAATTTATTGTTTACAAGATCTCAAATCTTAGAAAGAAATCAGTAAAAGGCACAGAATTTGTTTAGGAAATGCAAAACACACCTCACAGGTACTGAGGCAAATAGTGGCAAGAACTCAGGCCCATTTCAGAATCCCAGATCTGCCCTCATTAAGTAAGCTTACATGAGTTTAAGATCTTCCAAGCCTCTCTTTTTTTATCTCTAAAATTGAAACCATAGTGGGCTTGGAGAGGATCATGGCCTGTAAATATTTGATGCACGGTGAGTACTCAAAAAAATGTTAGCTGTTGTCATTCTATAAAGCTAAACAGACCTGAAAAGCAGGTAATCTTCATTTACATGAAAATCTCATCCTGGTTTTCTTTCTCCCTGTCTCTAGTTTACACTCAGGACAGGAAAATGGAAAAGCTCAATATAAACTTGTAATGACTTGAGAATACAAATGATTGGCAATCTATGTGATGGGAAACAGCTAGGCCAAAAGACTACAGAAAAGGAATGTTCTCCCTAGAGCTCTGAGAAGGTGGGAGCTGGCCGACTCTCCCTCTATCTAATCAGCCATGGTCTTGAAAAGCCATATTTGTAAACAACCTTGTTAGCAAGAGAGTTGTCTTGGTTCTGAGATTTCCTAGAAGATAACTTCTTCTTTCTCCTTAAATTTTAATCTCTGCTTAGAAGTCCTTGGGCTTGTAAATATTTACCTGGAAAATGGTGGATATTCTAGCAAAAATCTTCAGAATCATAACTTCTGCTTTTTAACTTTTTTTCCTCACCCATGTTTTCAAGTCTTTCCAATGTAAAAAATCAACCCACTTATTCAGCTGAAGCTTACAGCCCATTAGAACCTCCATTAGCAGACCTTTAAAACAGTGGACAGAAGAGAATCATAAGAAAATGAACAGGTCCAAAATTTATTCATATCCACAACATGCAAAATGAAACCTTTTAAGATCAGGATCTAGAGACAAAGTAAGATCTGCATTATCACTACCTCTGAGGTAAAAAGTAGACATTTAGAAAGGTTTCCAAGGACAAGGACTAAAACCCGAGACAATTTTCCCTATTGCTAATTCTCTAGTACTTATGCTGTTGCTGTTAGGTGCTATAAAGTTGACTCACAGCAACTCAAGTGTATAACAGATTGTAATCTCACCTGGTCCTGTGCCATATGCATAATGTGTGCTGTGCTCAAGCCCATTGTTGCTCTTACTATGTCAGTTCATCTTGCTGAGAGTCTTCCTCTCCTTCACTGACCTTCCTTAGCATGATGTCTTTTTCTAAGGACTGGCACCCTCCTAACAACATGGCCAAAGTATGTGAGACAGAGTTTCACTATCCTTGCCTCTAAGGAGTACTCTGGCTATACTTCTTCTAAGGGACACAGAGTCATCTATAAATTTAAAACAATAGTGAGTTGGTCTATCAGTCTGATTGATGATTGTGACTTGGTTATTCCAGGAACTAAGGATGTATGATCAAGTCACAGTGGCATTTAAAAGATACAAACTGAGAAAATTACTTAAAGAATGCACCTTCTGCAGGGAAGCCTGTTAACCACTTCAACCATAAAACACAAGATGTTCCAACAACCATCACAGGAAGGGAGATCATGGGCACACAATCTTATCTGACTCCTGGATGCCACCCTTCCAGATCTTTCCCCACGTCATCATGGAGCAAACAACCTTATCAGACCCCTGAACACTTCCCTCCCTGACTCTTCTCACATTTCTTTCCCTTTACATTCTCCCTTTAACCACCGCCTCAATCCTGAGATGTCCAAAAATGGTTTCTAGGATATCAGTGCCTATCTTTTTTATCTTAGATGATCAGCATCTGAATAAAGCATATTTAAAAGATTCAATCCTTGCCTCTACTCTGTGGATTTATAGTGACAGGCAGCTGAATGCTGGCCTTTTCCAGTTATACCTATACCAGTCCATTTATTACATGGATTTCGAAGTATTTTCAAATGTACCCCAGAAAAACACTTGTTATGCACCAGAGAGTTGGACAATGACTAGGGAGGATAGAAGAAGAATTGACGCCTTTGAGCTATGGTGCTGGAGAAGAGTATTGAATGTACCATGGACTGCCAAGAAAACAAATAGATTCATCCTGTTGTTGTTGTTGTTGTTATGTGCCATCGAGTCGTTTCCGACTCATAGCAACCCTATGCACAACAGCTGTAAACCCTGCTCTATCCTTCGCCAACCGCACCGCCTCTGACACACCCATCCCGATTACCCCAGTCACCGAATCAGTCCATCTCATAGAGGGTCTTCCCCTCCTGCGCTGTCCCTCCACCCTCCCAAGCATGATGTCCCTCTCCAAGGACCCGTCTCTCCTGGCAACATGTCCAAAGTATGTCAGAATCCTTGCCTCCAAGGAGTAGCTTGGTTTAATCCTCTCCAAGATGAATATGTTTTCCTGGCAGTCCATGGTACATTCAGTACCCTTCTCCAGCACCACAGCTCAAAAGCATCCACTCTCCTTCTGTCCTCCCTAGTCATTGTCCAACTCTCTGATGCATAACAAGCGATTGCAAATACCATGGCCTGTATCAGGCGCACCTTAGTCTCCAGAGAGACACTGTTGCTCCTGAGATTCATCCAAGAGAGGGTTAAACCAGGCTGCTCCTTGGAGGCAAGGATTCTGACATACTTTGGACATGTCGTGAGGAGAGACAGGTCTTTGGAGAGGGACATCATGCTGGGTGGAGTGGAGGGACAGCACAGGAGGGGAAAACCCTCTATGAGGTAGACTGATTCAGTGACTGGGGTAATCGGGATGGGTGTGTTGGAGGCAGTGAGATTGGCACAGGATAGAGCATAGTTTAGGGCTGTTGTACATGGGGTCGCTATGAGTTGCAAACAACTCGACGACACATAACAACAACAACCCCAGAAAATGAAAATTATATTTGATGCTCAGGAAAACAAAATTCTGTTTGTGTATATATTACAGCTTTATATAGAAATAATAGAATTTCATATGTAGATATATGAAGAAGAATGTGGCATCAAGAATAGGCTTAAGATTCATTGAAAACCTGTGTTATTTCAGTTGCAGAAGAACAAATACTACATAAGACTACTATTAAAAAAATACAGTGGATCTGGTGGAAGGGAGAGAAGACTAGGAAAAGAATGGAAAGTAGTGAACACTACACTGGAATAGGTGAAGGGAAGGACTGTCTGAAAGGAAGAAATGATGAGACATGACGAAACTCTGCAACAAGACATGCAAAACAAAGTGAATGAGGGAGAGAGGAAAAACGTTGTATACATGAATGAATGAAAATTTTCTGTAAGCTATCACTAAAATTACAATTAAAAAGTAAAAACCTGTGTTACACAGATAACACAACCTTGCTTTGGGAAAGCAAAGAGCAATTGAAGCTTATGGGTGGAGATCAAAGACTCAGCAACAGTATTAATTACACCTCAAGAAAACAAAATCCTCAAAACTGCACCAAAGGTAAAATCATGATAAATGGAGAAAAGAGTGAAGTCGTTACTTATTTCATTTTACTTGGATCCACAATCAAAACCCATAGAAGCAGCAGTTGAGAAATAAAATGACAATTTGCATTGGGAAATATACTGCCAAGGACCTCTTTAAAGTGTTAAAGACTGTGATGTCAGTGTAAAGACTATGGGGTGTGTGGCACAAGTCATGAATTTTCTATTGCTTTCTATGTTTCTGCAAGTTGGATGTTGAAAAAAGAATTTTCTTTGAATTGTGGAATTTGCAAAGAGTATTGAATATCATAGCTGCCAAAAGAGCAAATCTGTCTTGGAAGAAGTGCAACCAATGTGCTCCTTGGAGGAAAGAATGGTGGGAATTCATCTTACATATTGTCAGGAGAGTTTAGTCCCTAGAAAAAGACATCATACTTGGAAAGGTTGAAGGTCGGAGAAGGAGAGCAAGACCCTCAGTGAGATGGGTTGACTGACACAGTAACTACAGTGGTGGATTTAAGCACAGTGGAAATTATGAGGATGATGCAGGACTGGGCAAGGTTTTCTAACTTATGCCCTGGGATACAAGTTATAACTGACTTGATAATACCTAATAACAACAGTGTGTGTGTGTGTGTGTGTGTGTGTGTGTGTGTGTGTGTGTGAAAAAACAGATTTCAGTATACATATCAATTTTAACATCTGTGTAATACAGTTATAAATCTAAAATTACATGTATATTGAAACTTAACTACCTTACCCAGAGACATTCCTGTAGAAAAAGTACTTCCTATTTAGTCATTCTACATTTTGAAAAGAGTGAAACCTTAAAATATTTTTCAAAGGAAAAAAGATCATGTCATCTGATCCATTTTAATAAGTCTGACTAATGTTACTAAGTATATAACACTGTCTAATACCAAATTACAGTTAAAAGGAAAAATTATAATCCCAACTATAATTTTAGTTTTGTCAGATGTAAAAGCTGGCTGTGCCTCCTGGCCTACATTTTTCTGGAAGGATTGTTCATCTGGCTCAGAGAACCAGTGCCTTTGCCATCACCATTTTGATAACCATCTGATCTTTACAAGGTCAAAGTATAAAAGTATCATTTGGAGTGAGAACCTCTTAAAAACCATGTGATACTTAAATGCTAAAAATAATCCTAGGATTAGCTTCCAGTGTGACTTTTCTTTGTTATTTTATTTGGAGAAATGAAGGTTTGTCATTTGTCTGCCTTTGAGTCATGTACTTGGCACCTCTTTTTCTTCTCCTTGAGCTCCTGCACTGGCTCACCACCTCTATGTATTCATGTGATGATGCTGCACAGAGCACGGGAGAGGGAATTGGGTGGTCAAACTCCCTGGGGTGTCATACCCTTGACACCCTCACAACAGCAGGTGATAATGTGTTTAAGACTTTACAGACTAGTTGGCAATAATGTAACAGGATTACAAAGTAGGACCAGAAGAAAAATGTAACTGCATGCTGAAGCATCCAAAGGAAAAAGAGCAAAGGATGTAAACTCTTCATTGGGGAGTGTAGAACCCTTTGGAAAGTCCATCCCAATTCTAGCCTCACATCTCATTTTCTAGGTCTACTATCCTCTCTCTCCATCTGGAAAAGAAGCCCCCTTCTTCATGTTTGTTTTGCTCTACTTCAGGGGTTAATGTTGTCCTTGGTCCTATCACCTTTTGTAGCAGACACTACCAGTGCTCTGCCCAGGTCCTCTCCAATCTTTTACAGTTTCTAAACCTTCTCTGGCTCTTGTGTACTTTCACATGTAATGACTTTGGCAGTCTACTCTTGGGCTAGTAGCTTAAGTGGCAGAAGCAGTTTGCCACTGGCTGCTAAGCTAAAGAGTGGTAGTTTGAACCCACCCAAAGGCTCAAGAGGAAGAAAGATTTGGTAACCACTTCCATACAGATCACAGAAAGAAAACCCTGTGGAGCATTTCTCCTCTGTAACATATGGGGTTGTCGTAATGTGAGGGTGATCAACTTGACAGCAGCTAACATCACCCATCCCTGTGCTACTGAGACTGCTTTGTTGAGCCAGGCACAGGCAGGTCCAGAAGTGTGAAAACCCAGCTCTCTGGATTTAATATGGGGCACATTCAGAAAACATTGCTTATACCCCAGAGCTCCCAGCAGGCTCCAGCTGAGACTTAACTTTCTCCCCTTCTTCACTTATTCTCCTACTCCTTTACCCTTTGGAGCACTTAAGAACCCCCATGACATAGTGCATAATATGTCAACTGAAAGATCAATGGTTCAAATGAATCAGGCATCACTTGGGAGAAAAACGGACAGTATCTTCCTGTTAAGATTTATATAAATAATAGTCACTTCAAGTCCTGAATGACAGTGGATGGGAGCATTTACTCAAAACCACCATTGGCCCATAATCTTCACCTCGGCATGTACTTTGGGAAACAACCTCATGCACCTTTCCATCCACTTAGCAGCATATTTCTACTTCTACAGTTCAGGGAAACAGCCCTGGTTGTCATGGTGTGACATATCAAATCTCTTTGTGTTTTCTCTCCATCAGGGTTTGGTCAAACTGGGTATCTTTATTCCTCCAGTCCCCTGTGAGTCACTTCTGGGTAAAATAAACATCTGTCCTGGGGAAGAAAAAGAACTCTTGGCAGATTTTAACAGTGGATTTAAATCCATTTCAACCAAAAGACCAATTACATTGCCATTGAATTAATTCTGACTCATGGTAAACCTGCACTGGGGTTCTGAGGCTATAAATCTTAAGGAGAGATTACCCATCTTTCTCCCACAGAGCCACTTTTTTTTTTAAGTAGCACAACACACTATGGACTATACCACTAGTTTTTGTTGTTGTTGTGTAGTGTTGAGTAAGAACTGGCACATAGATGACCTTCCAGTGGGTTTTCAGAGGTTGTTAATTGCACAGATTTCTCATCTCCCTCCCGTGGGATACCGGGTGGATTAGAACCATGTCCCTTTCGACTGGAAGCACAGCTCATTGATCTTACTAAAGAGGATAAACTTTCCTAAAGGCAATATGACTTTAAAAAATGTTTTCTAAACCAAAGTAACAAAATGAATGATTCTGCATACCCTCTACCACCTCCCACGCAAACTCAAATGGTGCATGAGAGCTAAACCCCGTAGGGGCCCTTGTGGGAGAACAATGGCATTGGGGAGTACTTTTAGCAGTTCAGACATTCAGCTGGGACTTTTATATTCATAATTTGCTTTTCTTACAAATGCATATGTTCCAGCTCCAATCCGGACCACACCCTGAGGCCCATAGTGTGTTGTCTCCAGTAATCTGTCTTTTAACTAGCCCTTAGATTCTCAGAGAATCATTGCTTTTGCCTATCTGGCACCTTTTTTTTTATTTCTGCAAACACAAAAGAGACCTCAAAATAATTTCATAAAATCCATAATTGGAGTAAAATCCTGGAAAAAAAAATCCTGGGATTGGGATTGTGAGTTTAGGGGGTTTTTCTTCTCCATTTACCATAAGCAATTTAAAGCCGTTCTGAATTGAGCCCAAATAGAATGTCATTGTAATGGACCTTTCAGTGGTTCTTTTTTTATTAAATTTTATTAGTTTTAATGAACATTTACAGAGATTTTGGGTTTTCATTCATTCATTGTTGCACTGTTTTCTCCACCCTCCTCCCCAGTTCGTTCTTCTTCCCCCCCCATGTCTGTTTTAATTGTCCAGTTGCCACAGTGCTTGTCAAAGCCAGTTCTGATTAATCTCCTTTGTCAGTGTGTC
>NW_006399790.1:1782975-1808790 GCF_000299155.1 Elephantulus edwardii
CTTTTCTGTAATGAAGTTTATAGTCCTTGGTTTTAGTCCTAGGTCCATGATCCACCTTGAGTTGGTTTTTGTGTATGGAGTGAGGTGTGGGTCTTGCTCCTTCAGCGGTTCTTAAGAAACTCTTAATTACATGGGAGAATATTGCCCATCTTTCTCCACCTGAACAACTGATATATTCAAATCACTGTAGATTGACAGAATAACTCTTTACCCACTAGGCTACTAGTGCCTGCTTGTGATCTGGTAATGGGAAAGGATAAAGGTATCAGGCAAGAAAGCAATGGAAAAGACACATCTTTCCTTTCAATCTAGGAGGACAATTGAATGAGACCTCCTTACCAGGATGGCACCCTTTATCTTCTTTTCCTAGAAGGACAATTTCAAGATAGACCTTTCCTGGTTGAAGTCCTTTGTTGAGGTTTGCCTCTTCACTCTGCAGTCTATAGCTGAACATCACTCCCTTTCTGTTAAAATAATAATAGGACCTTCTGATCTTGTACCAAAGATGACCTTTTTCATGAATGTTGTTGTTATGTGCTGTTGAGTCACTTGCGACTCATAGTGACCCTATGTATAACAGCCCTAAGCCCTTCTCTATCCTGTGCCAATCTCACTGCCTCAGACACACCCATCCAGATTACCCCAGTCACTGAATCACTCCACCTCATAGAGGGTCTTTCCCTTCTGCGCCATCCCTCTACCCTCCCAAGCATGATGTCCCTCTCCAAGGACCTCTCCCTCCTTACAACATATCCACAGTATGTCAGATGAAGCCTCAGAATCCTTTCCTCCAAGGAGCAGCCTGGTCTAACCCTCTCCAGGATGAATCTGCTTGTTTTATTGGCAGTCCAGGGTACATTCAGTACTCTTCTCCAGCACCACAGCTCAAAGGCATCAATTCTCCTTCTATCCTCCCTAGTCATTAGCCAACTCTCTAGATGCATAACAAGTGATTGCAAAGACCATAGCCTGTATCAGACGCACCTTAGTCTCCAGAGTCACACCATTGCTCTTCAGTACCCTGGAGCAGTCCCTAACAGCAGACTTTCCCATCGCAATACGCCTTTTAATTTCCTGGCTACTGGTGCCAAGACTGTTGACCATGGAGCCAAGCATAGAAAGTAAAAATTTAACTGAGTTACTGCTAGCTTTTCTTTGAATCACAGACTTCCTTATTTTCTCTTTTCCTTTACATGATGTGCTAAATCAAAGTATTATCTCCTGAGGAGGTTCAGGCCTAGAAGGCCAATTCATTTATTGCAGGCCTTAAGGCCGAGGTCATTGCTAGGTGCTGTCAAGTGGACAGCATCTCATAGCAACAATATGAAAGCATATCTGAACTTTGCTCTATTCTGTTCATCCCCACCATCTTTGATATGCTTAAGCCCATGGTAACATAAGGAACTCTAATAATGTGGTGTGTACAAGGTGTTGTGCTGTTAACCCAAAGGTCAGTGGTTTGAATCTATAGCTGCTTAGTGGGAGAAGGATGGACGGCCTCCTCTCATAAAGATTTACAGTCTCAGAAAGCAATGTAGGGTCACTTTGAATCAGAACCTACTGTAACAACCATTTAGTGGAAGTGGGGAAGGGTTTTAACAATAGAAGCATTTTGCAAAAGACTTTAATTGGCATCTTAAATTACTTTTACCTCACAAAGGAGAAGTCTTAGGTAGCTCTTCAGGCCCCAGAAAAGACAATTTTATCCATTAACAACTACCATCTGACTGAAAAAGAATTCATGCTATGTCCTGTGCTCTTAGCTCTTCCTGAAGGACCACTTGGTTAGAGAACAGGGTAAATTTTTTTTTTCTTTTTTTAGTGGGAAGGATATGATCTAAGCCTGGCAATATAGGGGCTAGAAAAGGAGCCGAGTAAACATTGAGGAAAAGTAGATTGGGAGTGGAAATGGATGCTCAGAACCTTTGCCAGGCAGATATATTGGGGCTGGAAAATGCTGTGCAGTTATTTAGAAAAGCAGTTTCAACTTAAGACCCATTTATTTTAAAAGGCATGTATGTACATCTGTATGTATACATAATTTAAATTGCCTTTCAGGAGTGGCAGCATGCAGCTAATTCATAAGCAAGAAAAGTTAAAGCCTATTTTCTTGGCTCCTACAGAGATAACTTTTCCCTCAGTTGGAAAGAACATCGTTAGCTCTCCCACCTCACCCCAGGTTCTGTATTTTGTTTTCATCTTTCCTCTTTGCTGTTTGTGTTTCTATACTCTGTGTTTCCTTGATTTTTCTAGTCAGTGACATCTGTATGATTCTGATTATCCCAGGCTGCCCTATAACTTTTGAGGTCACTGATGAGAATGGGAAAAGGAAAAAAAAAGTTTTTTGCAATACAGTGAATGTTCAGATGAGTTTACTGCAAGGTCAGATGGGAAAATCTTACCCAACCCAGCAGCCTTGGGTCCTATAAGATGGAGTCAGCAGCTTAACTATCCAAGAATAATTCAAGGACAGCTGAAGTAAGGAGAATTTACTTGAATTTAGGGACTATATCCCAGTGGAGACTCTCTTGAATCCAAAGCTAGGGTGAAACTTAAAAAAGTGAAGCTGGAAAATATCACAAAGATTGATTAGTTGAACAAGGTCAGGCCTGTAATTTCAGGATTGGCTCATTGTAATGAAGCCAGGAGCAGACCAGTTGCTGAATCCCAGGTCTGTTGGTGGTTTTAAAGAACTGTGTTCATCCAACAAGACTGCTCGATGGGCCTCAGCTAGCACAGTGAGTCATCGGCTGCAAGCAGTCACAGTTTGATCATCAGGCCATTCTTTTGCCAATTTGGACCAGTTTTCCAGGAAGTGGTTCCTTCCAGTGAGGCCCTGACCATATGCTATCTTAAAATTTCTCATATGCTTCAGACTCAAGATTCAGCAAACTTTTCATTATATTAAACTCAAATGTTTTCACTGCAATCAGGAACTTTTCCATAATTAAAAATTGGTGGGTCTAGAGGGAAAGGACATTAAGTAGACAGTACTGTAACTATGTATCTCCATTTGAAAGCATTCATTTTCATATTCAATTTCTTTCCTATGACAGTATGGAAGCAAAGATATTTCCCTAAAAGATACATGAATTTGGGAAAACATCACCTAGATTGCACAAGGTTTTTATTCCTCAGATTGATTTTTTTCTGTCATATTGCCTAGGCAAAGAATGAGTAACCCATGGCCCATGGGTTAAATCAATCTGTGCATGTTTTGTCAATAAAACTTTATTGGAACTCAGTTATATGCATTTATTTAATATTATTTATGACAGTTTTCACTTACAAAGACAGAGTTGAGTAGTAGTGACAGATTTTATGGCTGCAAAATCTAAAATATTTACTCTCTGACTCTTTACTGGAAAAAAAAAATTTGCTGAGCCCTGTCCTAGACTTTTTATAAAGTGTAAATAATTAGCTTGATTGTGATACTCTCAAGTGCACACTTCAAAACATGGGTTTTTCCACTAAATACCATGCTTATAAGGAGTAAACATTGAGATTAAGGCCACTAGAAGACTAATAGCTAATTCTTGGGTTTTTTCCCCCCATCTAAGAGGTTTATTTCTGATCGTATTCACATTTTTTCATAATAAGGGCTATAGTATTGCAAGAGGAAAAAGTCCTCCAATAATTTGCTATGTTTATCGTAGCAACCACACCATGACTGAGGTAATGGGAGTAGGTATGGCAGAAACAGTGAGCTTGGGTCAGGATAGACCAGGGTTAAAACCTTATTGTACATAGGATAGCTATGAGTCTCAACTGACTCAATGGCACCTAACAACAACAAGCTTCATTGCTTGCATTTTATCTAACAGAGCTAGGCTTCAGGGTTTTGGAAGAAACTTAAGCATTAGGGAAATGGACCCCTTCTCTTGATTTTGTAACTCCTCTTATGATCAGTTAGGACTTTCAGCCAGTTGGCATAAAAGAACACTTCTGAAGGTAATTTTTAGAGGTTATTTTCCCTCAGTGGAAAATCATTAAAAAGAAATATAAGACTGTCCTTTGTCCACCACTAAAGAAAATAGGTTTCCTTTAATTTAGGAAATATCAGTAGTCACATTCAGAGCTGACATTTTTGTTGAGATCATATTAATCACCGGAATATTAACTTTAAAAAGAGACTTAGAAGGCTCTCCTACAGACCTCTTGAATAACAACATACAAGGTATAAAAAAAGGCAGTGCTTATTTATAACAAATAGTTAAGTGATTCTTGTCCTAAGCCAACTTGTCATTTGATAAGTCTAGAGGCAGAGAAGAGCTGTAATTTCTGAGTGTTTAAATGTCTCTAATTCTGATACCTTAAGAAAATAATACCACTTTCCTGGATCTCAGTGGAATGGTGATATTGGACCAGATAATGCCTAAAATAGGCCTATAGATCTAGTGGAAGGGACTGAGGCTTTAAAGTGGTGAATGTCAACCCTGCTTACATATTCCAGTCCCCATCGGTAGCATCAGGATGGATGGCGAAGAGATTGAGATTGTTCACAGCTTCAGTTTGCTTGGCTCCACAGTCAACACTCTTGGCACCAGCAGCCAGGAAATAAAAAAAACGTATTGCGATGGGAAAGTCTGCTGTTAGGGACCTCTCTAAAGTACTCAAGAACAATGGTGTCTCTCTGGAGACTAAGGTGTGCCTAATACAGGCCATGGTCTTTGCAGTCACTTGTTATGCATCAGAGAGTTGGACAGTGACTAGGGAGGATAGAAGGAGAATTGATGCCTTTGAGCTGTGGTGCTGGAGAAGAGTATAGAATGTACCATGGACTGCCAATAAAACAAATAGATTCATCCTGGAGAGGGTTAAACCAGGATACTCTTTGGAGGCAAGGATTCTGGGGCTTCGTCTGACATACCTTGGACATGTTGTAAGGAGAGACAGGTCCTTGGAGAGGGACATCATGCTGGGTAGAGTAGAGGGACAGTGCAGGAGGGGAAGACCCTCTATGAGGTGGATTGATTCAGTGACTGGGGTAATCGGGATGGGTGTGCCAGAGGCAATGCGATTGGCACAGGATAGAGCAGGGTTTAGGGCTGTTGTACATAGGGTCGCTATGAGTCACAAACGACTCGATGGCACATAACAACAACAACAACAACAACAGAAGCTTTTGAAAGTGACTGATACCCAAGTACTACCCCAGATCAATTAAATGAGATCTCTAGGGTCGATCTAAGCATTGATAGTTTTTAAATCTCTCCAGGCAAATAGAATGAATCATTGTTATTGTTAATTACTTTCGAGTCAACTAAGACTCACAATGTCCCTATGAATAGTGGATCTGAATCTTGCCGTATCTTGTGCCATTCTCATCAACTCTGATATTGTTAGTCACTGTGTCAGTTCATCTTGTTGAGGGTCTTCTTCTCTTTCTCTGACCCAACACCTTTCTAAGCAAGATGTCTTTTCTGACCCCTCCTAACAAAATGCTCAACAACAGGAGTCGAAGTTTCACCATCCTCGCCTCTAAGGAGCATCCTAATTACATTTTCCACAAGACATATTTGTCTGTCCATGGGATATTCAGTACTTTTCTCCAACACCACAACTCAAAACCATCGATTCTTCTTTTATCATCCTTACGAAGTGTTTAACTTTCAGATGCATAGCAAATAATTGAAAAGACCATAGCTTGGATTAGGTGAACTTTAGTCTTGAACCTGACATCACTTCTCCTTAGCCCCATGGAGAGATCCTTGACAGCAGATTTTTCTCAAAGCAACATGTCTTTTGATTTCTTGATGACTGCTACCAAGGATTGATTTTGAAACCAAGTAAGATGAAAATTCAACTTCAATCTTTTCTCCATCTATCATGGTATTTTCTATAGGTCCAGTGGTGAAGATTTTTGTTTTCTTTGTGAGATGTAACACACATTGAAGATTGCACTCCTTGATCTTCTGGTAGCAATTGCTTCAAATGATCTTCACTTTCAATAAACAAGGTTGTGTCATTTGCATAAAGTAAGTTGTTGCTGAATCCTTCTCCAGTCTTGAAGCCATATTCTTCTCTGTAAAGTACAGCTTCCTAAATGATTTTCCCAGCATACAGATTTAATGGGTATGGAGAAAGGATATAACCCAGGCATATACCTTTCTTGATTTTAAACCATGAAGTGTTCCCTTGCTCTTGTAGCACAGTTGCCTTTTGGTGTAGGTATGGGTTTCACATGACCCCAGTTAAGTGTTCTGGAGTTCCCATTCTTCTCAATGTCACCCATAATTTGTCTTGATCCACACAGTCATTTGCCTTTACATAGTCAATAAGAAACATATAGACATCCTTCTGGTATTTTCTGCTTTCGGTCAAGATCCATCTGACACCAGTAATGATATCTCTTGTGCCACCGCCTCTTCTAAATCCAGTTTGAATTTCTGGCAGTTCTCTGTCAATGTACTTACCTTAGATATTTTTTTCCTCATAATCTTCTGTAAGATTTTACTTGCATGTGATATTAATGATATTGTTTGATAATTTCCACATTCTGTTAGGTTCTCTTTTTTGTGAATAGAAACAAATATGGATCTCTTCCAGTTAGTTAGCCAAGTTCCAAATTTCTTGGCATAGAGTGGTGAGCATACCCAGGGCTGCATCTGTTTGGTTTTGTGTTGTTGTTTTTTCTTCTTGTCCTTTTGAAAAAATATTGGTTTGCTTACAAAGTTCTTATACATTGTGTTTCACAATACTATCTTTTCGACAGGGTATTTTTATATTTAAATTCTTTTTTTAAAATTCCATTCATTCATTGTTGCACATTTTCCTCCCTGCCCTCCCCCCAGTTTGCTTTTTCCTTTGGAAAAAAATTTCTTTCATTATTATACCGACACCCCTCCCCCGAGTCTATGAAGCATCTCTCATTCTGGACTCTTGTTATACCAATAATACCTAATCATATATTCCCTTTATGTAGTTCTCTCTCTCATCTGTTTCAATGCCATGTAAATTATTTATCCCCTCTTTTCTTAGTTTCCCCCAACCCCCATGTCAGTCCTGTTTTAAAACAGTGACATTATGCAGTATTTGTCTTTTTGTGACTGAGATATTTCACTCAGCATAATGTCCTCCAGGGTCAGTCACCAATTTTGTATAATATTTCATGAGTTATTTGTTTTTCAGTGCTGCATAGTATCCCATTGTGTGAATATACCACAGCTTCTCTATCCATTCATTTATTGATGGTCACTTGGGTTGTTTCCAACTTTTTCCTATTGTGAACAAAGCAGCAATGAACATGGGTGTGCATATATTTGATTGGGTGGCAGTTCTGGTTTCTTTAGGGTATATTCCCAGTAGTGGAATTGCTGGGTCAAATGGTATCTCTATTTGCAACTTTTTGAGAAAGTGTAATACTGCTTTTTATAGTGGTTGCACCATTTTACACTTCCACCAACAGTGAATAAGAGTTGAAGTTTTTCCACAACCTCGCCAGCATTTGTTGTTTGCTGCTCTGTTGATTTTTGCTATTCTTAGTGGGGTGAGATAGTATCTCATAGTTGTTTTGATTTGCATCTCTCTTAGGGCTAGGGATTTTGAACATTTCTTCATGTGTTTGTTGGCCATCTGAATGTCTTCTTTGGTGAAGTGTGTGTTCATATCCTGTGCCCATTTTTCAATTGGGTTGTTTATCTTGTTGTGGTGCTCAAGTATTTTATAAATTCTAGCTATAAGTCCCCTACCAGACATGTCATTACCAAACATTTTTCCTCAGTCTGGCTTTCCTTTTTAACCTGTTGGAGAAGTTTTTGGATGTACATAGAAATTTGATTCTTAGAAGATCCCATTCATCTATTTTATCCTTTCCTGGTTGTAGGTTTTTCAGGATGCTTGGAATACTGTTCATGTTGTGGATTAGGACTTCTAGGGTTCTTCCAAGCTTTTCTCTGATGAAGTTTGTAGTCTTTGTTTTCGTCCTAGGTCCTTGATCTACTTTGAGTTGATTTTTGTGTATGGTGTGAGGTGTGCGTCTTGTTTGATTTTTCTGCATATGGTTTTCCAAATTGCCAACACCATTTGTTAAAAAGACTGTCATTTTCCCACTTAACTGATTTCATCTCCTTCTCAAAAATCAGTTGACCATAGGTAGATGAGCTTATTTCTGGGTTCTCAATTCTATTTCAGTGATCTATGTGTCTGTCATTGTACCAGTACCATGCTGGCTTGACCACCATGGCAGTGTAGTAGGATTTGAAATCAGGGAGTAAGATGCCTCCTACCTTGTTTCTCTTTTTAAGGAGTGCTTTGCTTATTTGGGGCCTCTGTCCATTCCAAATGAAATTGGAGATTGCCTTTTCCATCTTTTTGAAGAATGGGAATGGTGTTTGTATTGGGATTGCATTGAACCTGTAGATTGTCTTTTTTAAGATTGTCCCTTTCACAATATTGAGTCTTCCTACCCATGAGCAAGGGATATTCTCCCATTGCTCCAGGTCTCTTTTTGTTTCTTTTAGTAGTGTTTTGTAATTTTCTTTGAATAGATCCTTTGTGCTTCTAGCTAGATTTACTCCCAAGTATTTAGTCTTGTGATTAGTTATTGTGATGGGTATTGTTTTTCTTAGCTCCAGTTCTATAGTCTCCTTGTCACTGTAGAGAATTCTAATTGATTTTTATATGTTGATCTTATATCCTTCCACTTTGCTGAATTGGTTGATTATGTCCAGTAGTTTTCTTACTGAGTTTTTAGGGTTTTCTAAGTATACTATCATAAAATCGGCATATAGAGATAATTTTACCTCTTCTTTGCCAATTTGGATACCTCTTATTTCCTTCTCTTGCCTTATTGCTACCACTAAGACTTCTAATACAATATTGAATAGGAGAGGTGATAGTGGGCATCCTTGCCTATTTCCTTTTCTCAAAGGGAATGCCTTTAACCTCTCTCCACTGAGAGCAATGTTGGCTCTTGGGTTTGCATATATACTTTTTACTATGTTGAGGAAATTCCCTTATATTCCTATTTTGTTGAGAGTTAATCAGGAAAGTGTATTGGATTTTGTCAAAGGCCTTTTGGCACCAATTGATAGGATCTTGTGGTTCTTGTTCGTCGCTTTGTGAATGTGATGAATCATAGTGACTTTTTTTCTCTTATGTTGAATTATCCTTGCATACCTGTTATGAATCCCATTTGGTCATAGTGAATTTTTTTTAATGTATCGTTAGATCTTACATCTATGTTCATGAGAGATATTTGCCTACAGTTTTCTATTTTGGTGGTGTGTTTACCTGGCTTTGGTATCACACAAGTCTTTTAAAGCATATCAGTTGGTAGGTAATCCATCCATTCCAGGGGCCTTATAGTCTTGGTTAAGAATAACTGCTTCAAAGGCTGATTTCTACCACCATAAGGCAAGATAATTTTTATTAGACTCTTGAGCCTATTTCCTTGTTTTACAAGGAGAGTCATGTGGCATGAGTGAATACTGTGTTCTTTGATCTGTAATTTATACAGCCAGACACCATGCAAATGTATCCTCTTTCCTTTAAAGGTTTTTTGATGTTTACTGAGGGAGTTTTTTTTATGGCATATCATTATCAAAAGTGATTACAAATGAAACGTTCATGCACTACATAGTGCTGATTAATTCTTTGGTTATTTGATATACTAACTGCTTCTAAACATGGTATTTTAATGGCTTTGAGTGTTGTGAACTCAGTAAATCATTGATTTTCTTAAAAAATGAGAGTCATGTTATATACCTCACTTTGTAATTGTTAGGTGCTGTCATGTCCTTTCCAATTCGTAAGTATATCATGTACAACAGAACAAAATACTGCCTGGTCCTGCAGTGACCAACCATTGCTCTGTTTGAGATTATGTTGTAGCCAGTCTATCAGTACATCTCATGGAGAGTCTTCCTCTTTCTCGGTGGTTCTCTGCTTTACCAGTGATGCAGCATGTAACTACTACTTATTACAGGCTCACTGTTATGATTCTAAGGTTTTGTTCTATATTAAACCATCTGTTCTGACTCAGAAGAAAAATTCTACAATTATTAAATAAAATTCAAAATACCTTTTGCTGCCAACATTGATCTCACCAGGCAGAATAAGAAGAGCAGTGGTTACTTTTTGAGATGGGGAAACATGAATGCGTTCAGGCACCAAAGAAACTCACTGACAGCGTTGCTCAGAGAAGGCAGCTCTTTCTGAATCAATTCCAGGCCTGCTTTCACCCGGTGATCAGTACATTGGACAGACAGAAGACAGCATCTTGGGGACTGGTGCTGATCTTGAATTACTCATTTCAAATTGGCCGGCCTATAGGTTGACCTCCACATTCTTTAATCGTCATCTACAAGTCCTTGGGGATTACAACAGCAGGGAAACTATGAAAGGAAACAGCTGGTTGAAAGACACCAAGAAATAGTGTTTAGCCTGCAGAGTATAGGTTCTTGAATAGTTGGATTTAGTTTTTTAATTTCCTGCTCACTTGGTGGCTTTATTGCACACAGCTTTCCATGGATTACTTTTTCCCCCATAGACTGTGAATCCTACAGGCTTGCTCATTTTGTCCCACCAGTGTGACCCACATGTACAGTGGTCTTCTCCTGAGTGGTGATTTTTTCTCCATGAAAAAGTGGTAAGGTAGGTGAGGTACATGTATGTCTTCCTGGCCCCAGAAGTCCTTTTGTATCTTCAGTGGGATTCTGTTTCCTTTCCCCTCTCAGATACTTCTATACTTTCTTTCTTTTCACTTCACCCTACCTCAGTACCTGCCCCTCCCCCAAAAAAACGGTGCTCTCAGGAAGAATCTGAAATCCAACTACTCTTTTAGGAGATTCAGAGATAACGAGAAAGACATTCCTTGTTGAAAATGGAACATTTTAAGAATCGAGCCAGGAGCAGAAGTGTTTTATTAAACAAGACCCCCCTGGAATCAGGTGGCAGTTGCCCAGCTGACATGCTGACAAAGGCCATAGCTCAGGCTGGCCTGTACATGGCTTGGTGTAGGACTTGGGGGTTCCAGTTCTGTTTACAGGGTATCCAGATAGCATTCAGACCTGTAAGAGCATGAAGGATCCTAATGGGTCCACCATCAGATGAACTCCCAAGGTGTCTCTGGGCTCTCTAGACAAAGCTGAATGTTTTGTTGGTATAGCAACTGGTCATAATTATTGATCTGACGAAGCAGCATGAGCCGGCTGAGATGCTGACCATCTACGCTGGCGTGGCAACATCATGAGGCCGTACTCGCCTCTTGTTCTTTAGGCTGGTACACTCCAGTATTCACATGCGCAGATGACAAACTCAGGCACAGGGATACTCTTGAAACATGGCTCAAGACCCTGTAAATTTGGAAAATAGTGTTAGACCCCTGCGTGCACATGTTTGGGTGATGCTAGAACATCCCAGTTTCTGCTCTGTTGACCTCCATGGTCCTCGTAACCTACCTCAAGGCCAGTCTGTTGTTTTAGGTTGACTCTCCATTAAGCCCTAAGTTCCAGGGCTTTGAGCCACCTGGGCATCCCCATTTCTTTCATCAGATCCCTTTCCTCTCAGTTTACATGCAAAGCAGAGTAATTTCTTAAATAGTCTCCTTTCCTTGCTGTTTTTGACTGGAGCACAAACCACTTAGTAGATAATTGGGCTTCCCCTTCCCGCCCCCGTTAGTAACTTCTGGGAAATCCAGAATTTAAAATTATTTTAAAAATATTAAAAGGGGAGAAAACCCCAAGACTACTGGGTTTTGCTGAAATGTAAGTGGCAGCTTTACAACTTAGTTGGTGACTTTTTACAGGTAGAGGACCTTTTTCTTCATCCCCGTCAGTGTAGATGTGAGTCCCTTGGGTGGCCCACTGGTGCCAGGATACTTGTTAATACTGAGCATTCAGGGAAATGGTTGGTTGGTTTTTCCCTCTTGCTTTACAGAGAAAACTACAAATTGTGTATTTAACATTAACATTATTCCTTATTTATTTTTTTAAAAAAAATCCACTTGGACCATGACCTTTCCCTTGAATCCTCTGTGGAAACTTCCACGACAGCATTTGTGTACTTCCATTGAAGATGGGTAAGCACATTTTCTAAAACTGACTTCCTTTGGGTTCATCTCCCTCTTCTTGGACAGAGCAAGGCTGAATGGTTTATGGACTTTGATATCTTCTCTAGCCTTAGTGTTACTTGTTGAATTTCTTTTTTCCCTCAGGATAAGAAAATCCCTGTTTGTTCTGTTTTCCAAGACTTAAACATTTCCAATACCCCATCAAATAAAACAAAATTATCCCAGAGGAGACCATGAGCCAAAATGTAATAACAGTGTTAGTGATAAATGGACCTACATTGCCTTAGTGAAATCACTTTGTGCCAAATTGGTTTTTGTTAGCAATCCGTAACCAAGATTATTCTTTTTAGTAAATTATTGTAGGTTAGTTCTGGTTAATTTATTTGAAAATATACCAGAGAAGAGACTTGGAGACTATTTGGTTTAACCATCAATAAATCACCTGCCAGCATTAAAATTATATTTGGCCAACTTGGTTATATCCATACTTGGAAAGGGGCTCCATCAATAAGAGGTTTTATTTTAATGTAAATAATGCTTAGAATATATAATTAATACATAACACCTCCTCCTTTCCTCTTAGGTGGCCAGTGCCCAATAACCAACAGTGCATTTTACATTCAGAACAGGAATACTGCTGATTAAGCCACAAAATTTTATTCACTATTGATTAGTTGAAAATTTAATGATCTCTATTTACTCTTTTCTTTTCCCAACAATGCTCTAAGCGGCTAATGATCAGTCAAATGGCCCCAAAGTAGGAATTACGGGTGTATGAATACATGAATAATTCATCACTGAGAGACCTCCCTGTAACAATTGAAAGATGGTAGCAAAGGACAACACCTACAGCTAATGAAAATCATATTTGGCCAGCTTTATTCTATTAATAGTTAGAAAGGGGTTATCTAAGATGCTTAGGTCCAACTAAGAAATGCATTGATTGTTGACTAGTAGGAACAGTCAAATGTAAAAACAGCTGAAGTCTTTCTCTTACATGCTTCCTCCCCCTGAAAAACTTAAAATAAATTATTTCTATTCATAGGTCACTTAGAAATTTTTTCACTCAATAAATATTTATTGAGTACCTGCTGTGTGCTACAAATAAACAAAAAAGAAAAATCCCTGAACATAAGACTTGATCTTAATAACTTACAATTAAGGGGGTGTGGCAGGCAACAAGTGAATTAAATACTTAGAATGTGATAAGATCCAGAAATAGAAAGAAAGCAGTGACTAGAAATAAGAGTCATGGGAGGAAAAAAAAACACAGTCATGGGCAGAGATTATTAAAGAAGGTGTCACTAGGAAGTTAGCATTTGAACAATGACTTGAAGGAAGTGAGAAATCAAGTCACATTGGTTTAGGGGAAGAGTTTATGGACAAGGGAACCAAAACGGAAAAGGCTATGGAATGGGAGCATCCTTGCCATGTTTACCAGCAATGAAGACATATGACCAGAGTACAAAGAGATAGAGGTGACGTGTTAAGGAAGAGGGAATAGATAGCCTGAGTCTCATGGAGTGGAAAGCCATTGGATGCTACTGAGTGGACAGAGATGTCACAAAGGGATCTCTCTAGGTATTGTATTGTGTTGGTACATAATATTATATAATTATAAATTATACACAGTAATATATAATTATAATTCTAAAATGAATATAGAGAAGAACATAAGCAAGGAGACTACTCTAGAAGCCTGTTTAAATAGTTCAGACAGTGTAACTGTGGAGGAGTAGAGAGTAGCTGGATTCTGAACGTATTTTGAAAATAGAGCCTACAGCAGTCAGGAATTTAAAAAATGAACAGCATTGGGAGAATCTGTCCAAGACCTGTCCAGAGTGCTAAAGAGCAACAGTGTCAGTCATCTAGCCATGGTCTTTTCAGTTGCTTTTTATGTGCATCTAAGAGCTGGACAATGACTAAGAATGACAGAAGAATCAATGCCTTTGAGTTGTGGTGCTATACCATTTTCCATTACTGAACCCCACTGCCAGAGAAGCAAATTTGGGTAAAAGATGAGGAATTTGGTTTGGGCATGTGACATTGAACATTCCCATTAGGCATTCAGATGGAGAACTTTATAGTACAAAAATTGATGGTAGGAGTTCAAGGGAGAGGTCCAGGCTAGAGATGTAAATGTAAAAAGCATCAGTTATATAGATGGTATTTAAAAACAGGAGACCATCTGTTAATGAGCTAAAATTGGTACTTTACTCCCACATCCATAGGGAGACAGACTGAATGAGTATCATCTTTGACTAGTCTAGAAGGAAATATTTTTCTAATCATTGATAGCAATATGGGTTAATTGAATTATTTAAAGTTGGAAATCAAAGGCCTTGCTTTCACACAGCAATAATAACTCTGAAAGAAAGCATTCTTTTAGTAAATAACGCATAAAGCATTGTAATCACTAATCAATTCTATATGTATCTTTTTGTTGTTTGTTGTTGTTATGTGCCATCGAGTCGCTTGTGACTCATAGCGAACGACCCTATGTACAAGAGCCTTAAACGCCTCTCTATCCTGTGCCAAGCTTGCTGTCTCAAACACACTCATTCCCACCACTCCACTCACAGAATCGATCCATCTCATCGAGGGTCTTCCTCTCCTGCACCGTCCCTCTACTCTTCCAAACATGATGTCCCTCTCCAAAGACCGGTCCCTCCTTGCAACAAACCCAAAATGTGTTAGATGAAGCTTCAGAATCCTTGACTCCAAGAAGCATTCCAGCTTCACCCTCTCCAGGATAGACCTTTTTGTTCTCCTAGCAGTCCATGGTATGTATATTCAGCACTCTTCTCCAGCACCCCAGCTCAAAGGCATCAATTCTCTTTCTGTCATCCCTATTCACTTCAACTCTCCGATGCATAACATGTAATTGAAAAAACTATAGCCTGTATCAGACACACCTTAGTCTCCAGCCTGACTTTGTTGCTCTTCAGTACTCTTGAGAGGTCCCTGACAGCTGACCTTCCCAATGCAATTAATCTCCTGATTTCCTGGGGTCTGTTACCAAGAGTGTTCACTGTGGAGCCAAGTAAATTAAAACTGTTAACTATCTCAATCTCTTCACCATCCATACTGATGCTGCCAATTGGCCCAGTGGTGAGAATCTTTGTTTTCTAGATGTTGAGCTTCAATCCATATAGAAGACTGCAGTCCTTGACCTTCTGCACCAAGCGCTTCAGGTCCTCCTCAGTTTCAGCAAGCAGGGTTGTGTCATCCGCATAATGCAGGTTGTTGATGATCTTCCACCAACCCTGATGCCACATTCCTCTTTGTACAGTCCAGCATCTCGTATGATCTGTTCTGCATACAGATTGGAAAGGTGTGGAGACCAAATATATCCCTGACGGACTCCTTTCTTGATTTTGAACCATCCAGTGTCTCCCCGCTCTGTTCTGACGACAGCCTCTTGATCCAAGTATAGGTTTCTCATTAGCACAATCAAATGTTCTGGGATTCCTATTCTTCTCAGAATCAGCCATAGCTTGTTGTGATCCACACAGTCAAAAGCCTTTGCCTTTGCATAGTCAATGAAGCACAGATAGACATTCTTCTGGTATTCTCTGCTTTTTACCAAGATCCATCTAACATTAGCTATAATATCCCTAGTACCACGACCTCTTCTAAATCCAGCCTGCACATCTGGCAGTTCTCTGTTGACATATTGTTCCAAATGTTTTTGGATTATTTTCAGCAGAATCTTGCTTGCATGTGATATCAATGATATTGTGCTATAATTTCCACACTCTGTTGGGTCACTTTTCTTTGGAATGGGAAAAAATATCAATCTCTTCCAGTCAGTTGGCCAGCTGGCTGTCCTCCAGATTTCCTGGCACAACTTAGCACATCCAGGGCAGTGTCTGTTTGTTGAAATAAATCAATTGGTGTGCTGTCAACTCCTGAAGCCTTGTTTTTTGCCAATTCCTTCAGAGCAACTTGAACTTCCTCCTTCATCACCACAGGCTCTTGCTCATGTTATTTCATGAAATTCCTCTGTGTCAGCCAATTCCTTCTGATACAGTGATTCTGTGTACTCTTTCCATCTTCTTTTGGTATTTCATGGATCAGTCAACATTCTACCCAAACTATCTTTAAGTATTACCACCTGTGGCTTGAATGTGTTTTTCAACTCCTTCAGCTTAATGTCTGTCTATAGAGATATTTTTCACACATTTAAAAAAAGTAAAGGCAGGAGACTAGGTGAAGTCATCAAAGGAGTAAGTGTAAATAGAGAAAAGTGACATGAATTCAGTCCATGGGCATGCTGAAATTAAGAAAATAATATAAAGTAACAATAACAAACATCAAAAGATCAACTATTGAGCAGAGAAGAAAAACTATTAACATAAGCAAAGGTCCTCAACCAGTGAACAAACCAGAGAAATTTGGGGAATGGTTAAGTGACTGTTTATTAGGCAGATGAATTTTAAAAATTATATCTTTTCCAATTTTATTTCTGAAAACCCACCTTTTGAAGATCTAATAAAGTTTTTGCTTGCATTTCTTCTCCTGATCAAGGCCTCTGTATATTGAATCAGGTCTAATGACAGATTCAGAGCCCTAGCAAGACAATTCAGAGCCAGCCATAACAGCAATTGCAAGTAAAACGGAAATAAAATAACAAAGCACATCTACTTGAAATGGTCCTAGAAATTGCAGGGTAAAAAGTGTTTTAAGGCTTGGGGATTTTCCTTCATTTCTCCAGATTTGGTTTTATGATACTATGGGGAAGTCATGGAGTTTTGTTATTTTTTTCTTAGCTGGGAGCCATTTTGTCCGAATGTCCATTTGAGGGTGCAGTTAGCAATGTATGGAGACAATCGATTATCACAACTAGAGATGACAAGGGACATGCTACTACATCATAGACTGTATAGGACAGCCCTCTACAACAGAATTATCAGATCTCAAATGGGAGTGGTTTCTCAATGCAGACATTGAGAAACTTTGACTTGATGTTGTTGTTCTTGTTAGGTGCCATCTCCTCAACTCATAGAGGTCAAATGAGCAACATACTTGAACCTTGAGCTATCCTGCACAGTCCTTAAAATATCCATCACGCTTGGGTCCATTGATACAGTCACTGTGTCAGTCCATTTTGTTGAGGGTCTTCCTCTTACCCTTCACCTTTCCCAGCACGATGACTTTTTCTAAGGACTGGCCTCTCCTGAAAACGTGTCCAAAATATGTGAGAGGAATTGTCACCATACTTGCCTCTAAAGACTAGGTTACACTTCCTCCAAGATAAACTAGTTTATTATTTTGGCAGCTCATGGTATAGCCAATACTCTTCTCCAACACCACAACTCAAAGTCATCAATTCTTTTTCTGTAGTCCTTAGCCATTGTCCAACTTTAAGCTGATATGAAGCAATTGAAAATACCATAGCTTAGACTAGACGCACATTAGTCTTTACACTGACATCCTTGTTCTTTAGCACATTAGGGAGGCCTTTGCAAGCCAACTTGCCCACTACGATTGTCTTTTGATTTCTTGACTGCTTCTAGCATGGGTCATGATGGTAAATCTAAGGAAAATTAAATTTTCAACTCTATTCTTTTCTCTATCCTGAGGCTGCTTGCTTATTAGTCTATTTCTGAGTATCTTTTTATACTGAGATATAATCCATACCGAAGGCTGTAGTCTTTGATCTTCAATAAATGCTTCCCTTCTTTCTAGATGCATGATCCTACTATTATCTTTAGGTGGATAAGTAGAAATTATATATGATATGTTCCTTGCAACAAAATGGGATACATTAGCTGCCAGGAAAACTCCAGGTTCCACTTAAAAATACCCATGAGAACTGGAGATACATAAGCACTTTCCAACCCTAAATGGAATTTATAAAGGTATTTACCATAGGTGGGATGAGAGTGAAGAAGGTTAGCAGTCAGTGTGTGTGTGTGTGTGTGTGTGTGTGTGTGTACCATCAAATCAGATACAATAGGCACAGGAAGAGATTGCTCCTCCTTCTCCAGTGGGGCATCTGGTGGAGTCAAATGATACACCTTTGGGATTGCCTCACAGAATATATGCACTTTTAAGATTTGTTTATATGAAATCAAATTGACAAAATCAATTAAAAGAGTAACTAGGAACTTTAGAGAAAAGGAAGTTTATGCAATTGAGGTAGGAATGAGTCTGTAATCTGTCTAAAAACTAATAGAACTACACATCAAAACAGGTACATTTTATTGAATGTATAATACACTTAATTTTTTTAAAAAAACTGTAGGATAAATGAGTTGGCTAATTGTAAATTAGTTCAATTATCTTGCAATTAATTCAGTTCTCTTCTTCCCCTAGCATACTTTGACTTTCTCAGCAAGTACTATTCTCCACTGAGTTGTAGTATTGGGGAGGAGATGGCTCTTGGAGTCCTTGTAATCAGCCTGCATGATCATTAACATACTTGGAAGGCTCCAAAGAGGGGGTGCGTTCAGAGTAATTAAAAACAACCTCATCTTGCAAAAGACCAGACAATTAGGCAGCTCAAGTGAAAGGATATCCAAGCCATGATATCATTGCCAGACCAGCTAATAGCGGTGGCCCACATCCCCCAGTTCAGAGCCTCATCCAGCACAGCTGTGGCCCAAGCAGCCTAGGGGTCTTCCCTATGGGGAGTGAGGAATGGGTCACACCCTCTACTTTTGACCTTATTTGCTTCAACAACCAAAAATTCTCACATGAAATTGGTCATTTCTCTTAGATGGAATATTACTTCTCTCCTCCATATGTCCAGAGATATCACACCACTCACTTTTCTATCTGTATCAGCTGGAAAGAAGGCTCATCTCTCCCATTCACCTTCATTCTTAGATATGGCAGGTGGTCAATACTTTGCCCATCTCTCCTTGGCACTCAGAGTCTGTATTTACCCGCAAGTAGAGTCTCCCTACAAGTACCTGCCACCCTGTTTGAGGCTTCCCTGGGCCTCAGAGGCTGTATGACTCTTATGCATGTTGTTGTTAATGTTGTGTACTGTCAAGTTGAAATCTCTGAAGCTACAGTTCTTACATATCCTTCAAGCCAGGAACGAAATTCAACTCTCTGAGTTAACTCTCAAACAATAGACAGGCCTATGGTAACCAATAACACAGGAGAGACACTAACTCCTTAGAATAACCAATTATATAAGGACAAAGGAGCAGCATATATCCAAGGGGAAAAACTCAAAAGGCAGGAATGGATAGGATAGGGGTAATGGAAATGAGAAATGCAGGGAGGAAATAGGAAGAGTGTGATCACATTGTGGGTATTGTAATTAATGTTATAAAAATGTGTTGAAAAGGCTCATTTCCTCCTTTTCTACTGAAAGCATGCTGTAAGATCTGCATTCATCCTTGTCTTTCCAGGGGTCTTTTTCCTTCTTCCCTTTTCACTTTAACTCTTTTGCATGACCCGCCTTATGCTATGCTTCTTATTTCCTGAATATACTTTCCCCCCTTGTTTTGCTAAATTGAAAAAAAAAAAGTTAAAAATAGTTGCATGAAAAACCAATTAGCAGGGAGCTCTGGTGGCCTAGTGGCAAGAAGCTGCACTGCAATCCCAGAGGAGCGTGGTTCAAATCCATTAGATGCTCTGCTGGAGAAGGAGGGGCAATCTCCTTCTGTACCAGACAGATCCGATTTGACAGTACACACACACAAAATAATAACATTTTTAAAAAATAGAAAAACAAGTTAGCTTTGTAACTTTTCAATCAAATCTCTGTCTCTCTCACACACTCAATTTTGTTAACAGTTTCTACTGGTGTGAGAAGCCAAGCCAATGTCCTCAACTCTAGGGGTTGAACACATAGTTTCTCCCGCAAGGACTCAATTTTGATAGTTTATACAGGAAAAACTAAGAAGCCTGTCTTTTAGCAGAGACTGCCAAGCTGTTATGTAACTGGGGAATATGCCTGAGAATGAAACCAATATAGAGGGGAGCAGAGCCACAAGATAGAGAGATTGCTGCTATCCTTTGAATTCCTGGATCCAGCCATACCTGTAGACATTTTATTCCTGGACTTGTTGGTTATGGGAGCTAATAATGTTTAAGCAAACTAACCAAGAATGGAGTGCTACTGGCATCTAGTGGGTGAAGGTCAGGAATGCTGCAAAACATTCTACAAAGCACCGGACATTGTCCCCGCAACAATAGTGCCCAGATTGAGGAACTTTTCTGTCTTACAGAACCAAGGGTAGGTGACCTGGCAATGTGTATTTCTCTCAACTATAAAAAGAGGATGTTTACATCACAAGGTTTTTATGAGTGTTGAGTTAAGAAAAGTAGAGCTTGGAATCACTCATTAAGTAATCAATCAACTGGTTTTATTCTCTAGTGAATGTTATGTACCAAGCAGTAATATATCCGAGGGTCAGGGAGGCTACATGCATCTTGGAAAAATAATCAGAAGTGCTTTCTCTAATGCTCCCAGTTAATGTTCTTCACTTCTGAAACAGATGCAGTTAAGTTGTCATTTAATTTCTGGGTATTTGGATTTATAAGTCGTAAAATATGGTTTAGTCTTCTAATTGTAAATTTTTCTAAAGTTTTTTTTCTAAATTTAGTCATGTGGAAGGGAAAACAACAGGCAGGGAATGGTGTTTGAAAGAGTTAAGAAACTCAACTGTTTCAAACTGCAGGAATATCCATTTGCACAAAGACCATTCTTTTCACGAATGAGGGTCATCTTTCTTGAACTCTTATTACTAGAGGAGTTTTTAATCTGAAATACTGTATCTGTTGTAATAATGTAATGAGCATCACTGCAGTTGGTAATTAAATGACATTGTCTTGGAAGTCATCTGTAATTCAGGAGTTTCACCAACATCTCCTGGAATCTCCTCATTACTGAAACTTTTCTGTAATATCACAAAGTCTAGATGTTAACAGCAAGATCTTTGAAAAAAACCTAAACCAGCAGGTCAGCAGAATTCAAGACAACTAAGTTAACAGATCTTTGAACCATGCAGTGTACTCTTGCTGTGTTCAGACAACAGCTTCCTTGCTTAGGTATAGGTTTCTTGTGAGCATAATCAGGTGTTCTGGGATTCCAGTCAGGAAATCAAAAGATGAGTTACACTGGGAAAATACTGAAGAACAATAATTCCAGTTTACAGACTAAGGTACACCTTATCCAGGCCATGGACATCTCAATTGCTTGCTATGCATCTGAGAGCTAGACAGTGACTAAACATGACAGAAGAAGAAACAATGTCTGTGAGCTGTGGTGCTAGAGAAGAGTATTGAACATACCATGGACTGCCAAGAAAACAGGTCTGTACTGGAGAAGATGAAACCAATTTGCTCCTTGGAGGCAAAGATTTTAAAGCTCTCACTCACATAGTTTGGGCATGTTTTCAGGAGGGGCCAGTCCTTGGAGAAGGACATGCTTGGAAGAGTAGAGATTCAGCACAGGAAAGGAAGACCTGGATGAGATATATTGACACAGTAACCCTGACAGTGAGGTCCAGAGTGTCTGAGACAGTGAGTTGGCTCAAGATAGGGCAAGGTTCAGAGCCATTGTTCATAGGATTGCTATGAATTGTAGTTTACTTGATGGCACATAACAATTACAAGTTAACAGAAGCATCCCTGACTAGAGCTAACAGGTAAGGCACTGGACTGCTAACTGAAAGGGTAGAGATTTTGAGTCCAGAGGTCCCCTGGGAGGAAGCTTAGGAGGTAGGGTGAAAAGGCTATTGAAAACTGTATGAAGTTTGGCTCTATTGTGACAAACATGGGGTCGGCATTAGTCTGAATCTATGCCACAGCAATTGGTTTTAGTTAATAGAAAGCCATGAGTTATAAATTTTCTCACATTTAATCATGTTCTCCAAATCCATCATTAGAGCCATACCTATGAGCTAGTGTTATTGCTATCGTTTAACACGTTGCCGCACACTTTTAAATTGACAACCATGCTTAAAAACACATTTCCCCCCCCCCGATGTATTACCGTCATTTGCCACAACGTGTTAAAATGTCTTGCTGTTGCACACAGCAGCAAACCTTACCCTATAAGGCCCAATTAACTTTTTTTAAAAGGAACAAATTATTTAAACTTAAAAAAAATGGATGTCAGAAGAAACTCTGAATATTGCACTGGAGTGCAGAGAAGCCAAAGCACAAGGAAGAATTCAAGATACTAAAGAGCTGAACAGAAGATTCCAAAAGGCAGCACTGAATGAGAAAGCAAAATATTACAATGAAATGTGCGAGGAGCTAGAGTCGGAAAATCAAAAGGGCCGAACTCGTTCAGCATTTCTTGAGCTCAAGGAACTGAAGAAATTCAAACCTAGAGTTGCTATAATCAGGGATGCTTTAAGCAGAATATTAAATGATCCAGGAACTATTAAAAGAAGAATATACTGAGAAAAGAAAGGAATATACTGAGTCATTGTATTGAAAGGAATTGGCAGATACAGAATAATTTAATGAAATAACATTTGAGCAAGAGCTTATGGTGATGAAGGAAGAAGTTCAAGCTGCTTTGAAGGAAATAGCAAAAATAAGGCCCCAAGAATAGATGATATACCCATTGACATATTTCAGCTAACAGATGCTGCCCTGGATGTGCTCACCAAGTTGTGCCGAGAAATCTGGAGAACAACCAGTTGGCCAACTGACTGGGAGAGATCTATCTATATTTGTTCCCATTCCAAAGAAGAGTGTGGAAACTACAGAACAGTATCACTGATTTCACATGCAAGCAAGATTCTACTGAAGAGTATCCAAAAACGACTAGAACAGCACATCAGCAGAGAACTGCCAGAAGTCCAGGCTGGGTTTAGAAGGGGTCGTGGTACTAGGGATATTGTAGCTGATGTTAGATGGATCTTAGCTGAAAGGAGGGAATACCAGAAGAATGTCTATCTGTGTTTTATTGATTATGCAAAGGCTGACTCTGAGAAGAATGGGAATCTCAGAACACTTAATCACACTAATATGAAACCTATACTTGGTTCAAGAGGCAGTCGTCAGAACAGAGCAGGGTAATACCGCATGGTTCAAAATTGGGACGGGTGTACACCAGGGATGTGTCCTATCTCCATACCTTTTCAACCTGTATGCAGAGCAGATTATCCGAGAGGCTGTACTCTATGAGGAGAAGTGTGGTGTCAGGATTGGTGGAAGATCTATTAACAATCTGCGTTATGCAGATGACACAACCTTGCTTGCTGAAACTGAGGAGGACCTCATGTACTTGCTGCGGAGGGTCAAGAACTGCAGCCTTCAGTATGGACTGAGGCTCAATGTGAAGAAGAAAAAGATTCTCACCACTGGATCAATCGGTAGCATCAGGATGGATGGCGAATTGATTGAGATTGTTCACAGCTTCAGTTTGCTCGGCTCCATGGTCAACACTCTTGCCATCAGCAGCCAGGAAATAAAAAAACATATTGCGATGGGAAAGTCTGCTGTTAGGGACCTCTCTAAAGTACTCAAGAGCAACGGTGTCTCTCTGGAGACTAAGGTGCACCTGATACAGGCCATGGTCTTTGCAATCATTTGTTATGCATCAGAGAGTTGGACAGTGACTAAGGATTATAGAAGGAGAATTGATGCCTTTGAGCTGTGGTGCTGGAGAAGAGTACTGAATGTACCCTGGACTGCCAAGAAAACAAACACTCATCCTGGAGAGGGTTAAACCAGGCTACTCCTTGGAGGCAAGGATTCTGGGGCTTTGTCTGACATACTTTGGACATGTTGTAAGGAGGGACAGGCCCTTGGAGAGGGACATCACGCTTGGGAGGGTGGAGGGACAGCGCAGGAGGGGAAGAACCTCTATGAGGTGGATTGATTCAGTGACTGGGGTAATCGGGATGGGTGTGTCAGAGGCAGTGAGATTGGCACAGGATAGAGCACGGTTTAAGGCTGTTGTACATAGGGTCACTATGAGTCATGAACGACTTGACATCACATAACAACAACAACATAAGCAGGGAAGGGAAAAAACCCAGCAAATGCTTTTGTTTGCTTTTAGTGTCCCTAACTGCAATCCATAGACAATGTAATTTACCATATAGCCTAGTGGTAAGAAGCAACATTGTAATTCCACAGGCGGAACCCACCAGCTACTCTGCAGGAGAAGGATGGGCAATCACATCCCATGCAGTTTACTGCCACGGAAAACCTCTAGAGGGTCAGCTGTGGGTTGGTTCCATTCTTGACGACGTACAACAGTGGCCTAGGGAGCTCTGAAGACCTAGTGATAAGGCGTTGTGCCTCCAACCCAAAGGCAAGCAGTTTCAATCCCCCTGCTGCTCCATGGGAAAATTATGGGCAGTCTTCCCCCATCCAATTTATTGCCTCTGAAAACCCACTAAACGGTCCAGCTGTGAGTCATTTCTGACTCAACGGTACACAACAACAATGGTTTAGTCCTCCAGTAAGCATTTGTGCTGCCAACCCAAAGGTGGCATCTCTCTGGCAGTTGTTATCCAACAGATGCTGTGCAGGAAAAAGAGGGGCAATCTCTCCCCATGCACTTTACAGTCTGAAAAACCTCACTGGAGCATCAGCAATGAGTGTGTGCAGATTCAATGACATCAAATTTACAGTTGTGGCCATATAACTAGGCAAAAAATACTTCAGCAAATAAAAGCAAAGTTATCTATAAGAAAGCCATGTCATGTGCTGCTCAACATGAAAATGCTTGGTCCCTGGAGGGAGTATAATACATAGAATTTCCATAGGGAGCTCTGCTCACCTAGTGGATAAGGATTAGCGCTACCAACCCAAAGGCATGCAGTTCGAATCCACTAGCTATGTTGTGGGAGAAAGATATGCAGTCTCCTCCTCTGCAACTTACTGCCTCTGAAACCCCCTGAAAGGTCAGTTGTGAGTCAGATTTCGACTCAAGGATACATAACAAGACTACATATATGAGAGAGATAAAAGCAAGGTCACAGAGGTGTTTTAACTTGGTGATAGATACCAGGGACAGTGAAGAAATACTGGTAATGTTCCTAGCAAAATAAATCACAGTGTAGCCAGTGGAAGAAAAAAAACAATACTACTTCCTATGTGAAGACTGGGAGAAATGAAAATTCTCCCACCATAAAAAGTGGTGGACTCTGTCAGTCATTTGCAAGTACGGGAGTAGGAAGAGAAAGCAAGACTCCAGGTCCATTACAGAAACACGAAGCCTGAGGCGTGCTCGGCACCTGCATTTTACGTCACAGGTCTGCGCCTGCGCAGAAGCCATCCCGTCACGTGGTGGTGAACTGTAACAGTCAGTCGCGAAGCTGAGGTGGTGGCAACACACAGAAAGGTACCAGAGTTTTGAGGACTTTGAAAAGAATTTCCTGTAGAAAACTCTAGATATTTGTTTAGCACTTTCTGGGGGTGGTGGGGTGCTGGTGTTTCTTGGTGTTTGTACTAAGTAAAGGCAGAGCTACCGTTTATGTGCGACTTGAAATTAACGAGCAACTTTTTGACTCACTTGGTCAATGCACGTATTTTCTCTCTTCTTTTAGGGACCGATTGCATTTGCAATGCAGCACGATTTAGAAAAAGCTTTGGATCGTGCGGACTATCTCATTGAAAGTGTCCAAGAGAGACCTCCTAAAAGGAAACACTCATCTTCTGAAAGGAAGTCCATATTTCAGAAGCTTTATGACATATATACTGAAGAATGTGAAAAAGAGACCGAGGGTTTGGAGGGACTAAGAACAAATGTGAACCTGCTAGAGAAGCTTGTTGCTCGAGAGAAGTTGGCCTGTTTGGTGGTCACTCTCTACCCTGGCAATGAGGGCTATTCGCTGATGTTGAGGGGGGAAAATGGATCCGAATCT
>NW_006399790.1:1808915-1817997 GCF_000299155.1 Elephantulus edwardii
CTATTTTTTATTCTGGATGTGTCATTGCAGAAATTCGTGACTATAGGCAGTGCAGTAACATGCACTATTCTAACTGTCAAAGTAGACATATTCTCTTACGACCAACAATGCAGACTTTAGTCCATGATGTGCATTCCTTAACAAACGATGGCCATGAATGGACCCAGGAGGACAAACTTGAGCTGGAGAGCCAGCTGCTCTTGGCCACAGCTGAGCCCCTGTGTCTTGAACCATCTGTAGCCGTAGCCTGCACTGAAAATAGACTGCTTTATAACAAGCAGAAGATGAACACTCACTCAATGAAGCAGTGTTTCCGGAGGTACTCTATAACCTCTCAGACCCAGCAGACCAAGTTGCTTGACTCTCCACCACCATCTCAGTTCAGGTCATTCCCTTCTTGCTCCAAAATTAAAAATAGAAAAGTCAGCCAGCCATTTGACCTCAAAATTTCCAAAGTTGGCAGTTGTGTGGATGCATGGAAACAACATTCTCCTGACCTGGCAGTGCCTTCGCAAGTGGACTTGGACAAATATGCCAAAGAACCAAAGTTTCCCAAGCCTACTGACTCAAAATCACCTGACAGGGCACACTGTGGGGCAGATGCCAGTGACTCCATTGACAGTGATGCTGGTACTCAGGGTCAAAAAGTGAAACTGCATGTCATGCAGTCCCTTGATGACCCTCTTGTCTCTGGGATGATACCACCCTATGAAGCTGAGGAAAATGTTAATACGATGTCCCCATTTCAATTCTCTGTAGATCATTACTTAGGTTGGTTCCTGAATGAACCACAGACTACTGCGGAGAATGTGGTCAATCAGAACCAGGACAAGGGTCAGAAGGAAGCCAAACGTCCAGCCAAGATGTCACTGAGCTTGAATGACACAGCCAATGTGAGTCAACCATCAAAGAAGGACCTAGAATCACCTCCAAGAGTGTCATCCCAGTCTTCAGCAGTGAGGAAGGAGGTGACACTGCCACCTTCACCCATCAGGCTTTTCTCAAGCCCAGGCACTACTTCCTCAGTGAAGTCTTCTCCTGCACAGCAGGCAAGGGCCACTCTGCAATCTCCAAGACCTTCTGCCTCTGAGCCACCAGTTCCTTCTCAGAAATCATCTGTGGACCTCATTGGTGTTCCCGTGCTTTCTCCAACAGTTCTGTCAGCTGCCAAATCACTGCCAAAATCTAAGACCACGCCAGCCATGGAAAGTTCTGTCAGACAAAAGTCCAGCAAGTCGGTGGGGTCTGGTCTTAGAGCCTGGACTTCCAAGAGTGGTGAGCAATACATGCTGGGCTGTAGCCCTACTGCCAGTACCCCTGCAAAAACCACCCCAGTCAATAGCAGTGAACCTTCAGGAATTACACTTCCAACTCCAGTGTCTGGTGCAGTGCCAGTGTCTAGTGCAGTGCCAGTGTCTAGTGCAGTGCCAGTGCCTGTTGTAGTGCCAGTATCTGGTGCAGTGACAGTATCTGGTGCAGCACCATTGTCTGTTGCAGCGCCAGTGCCTGGTACAGTGCGAGTGCCTGGTGCAGTGAGAATGCCTGGTACAGTGACAGTGTCTGGTGCAGTGACAGTGCCTGATGCAGTGCAGGTAGTTTCTCAAGCAGGTGTTCCAATTATTTTTAAAAAGGCTCCCAGCACAGATCCTGCCACTGTGTTACAGCTTCCACCCGGTCAGCTCTTCCTCGTCTCTGAGCAGCAGTCCTCTCAGGTCACTCCACAACCCTCTCAGCCTCCCACAACTCGACCTCAACAGACAGGAGGACAGGACTCTGCACAGGGATCAAGGGTTGTGGCACAGGCCTTACCTGTAAAGCCAGCCATTGCCATTAACCTTTCAGAAGCACAGCATGGTGGTGTATCATCCCAGAGAGCTGAACAAAGCCTTCCTCAGCAGACAACCCACAACCTTACTTCAGTTCTACAGCAGGAGCTACAGTTGAAAATCACACAGCGTCCAATGTCTTTGTGTGATGCAGCCACCCAGACAACTCCATCCCAACGTCACAAGCCTTCTGCCACCAACCCTTCGAAAGGTAAAATGAAGACAGAGCCACCACTCCAAAATGATTAGTCTTAAGCTGTTTTCCCCTCTTGCTTAAAAACACAAGAGCTCTAATTTGTCGATGGCGATTTTTGGGTGTGTTTTTTTTTATTCTGATGACACTTGTATCCTGGAAATAAGATTTCAGAGTGCTTTGTAAGGATTCCATTGTGTCTTTCTCTCTGACCAGTGTGAGGGGGATTGTACATTGCCCTGAATTCTCTTTGTAAGTGAGATGCACCGCTAACATCCAAGCATTCTGAAGTCTTGTTTATCCTTCTGAGTTTTGTTTTTAGTTTGTTTTACATTTTGTTTTGTTTGGGACTTGGGGCAAGCTATTTATTAGAGTTTGGCAACAGAGTTCTTGTTTGAAGCCTCTAAAGACTACTTATAAAATTCAAACAATAAACTTCATTTTAAACACTTTTTTAAAAGAAAACCATAAAAAAAAAAACCCCACAAGAGCTCTTAATCAGTAAGTTTGACAGTTTTTACCTAATGTGTTTTGGTTTTTTTTCAGTGTTTTGAACGTGTCACAGTCCTAGATGTACACAGTTAATACTGAAGCATAACACTATGGTTTTTAAAGTAAAACCTACTGTGAAATATAGGGTCAGTTTGCCTAAGAATTTTTTAAGATGGTTCACTGTTTATAGCATGTATGGAAGTGACCTAAAATACTAGAAACAGCTTTTTGAAGGTCAAACATTGAGTTTTAATAGTATTTTTTTAAAAAAAGTCTGTATAGCAAGTTCTCCCAATGTGTCTTTTTAAAAATATAAATATTCAAGACATGATGCTGGTCAGACTTTGATTCAGATACATTAGAAACCTCCAGCTGGGTAGAAAGACTTGGTGGCCAGTATACTTGTTTAACAGGCCCTCCCCTTGAAAAGATACCAGATACATTCAGTACTCCCCACAAGCTCATCCTGTTCTTATCTGGCCTTGAAAAGGCCCTTCAGGGATATCTTGTCTTCTCTGTGTTTATAAAATTATCTGCATTTTAGGCCTCTAGCTTGTCTGCAAACAAACCCTCTAAACATTTTAATGTTTTCTTTATTTGTTTGCTTTCCAGTGTTGATGTTAGATTAAGTGCAACCCTTTTTTCTTTTTTTCTCTTTCCCTTTTCTCATTCACTGTCACTTGTTCAGGAGATCCTGCTTCCTCACCTGGTTTTTCTTCTTCCTTGTTTCAAAGGAACTCAAAGATCCCTAAACTTCACTGTTTCCATTATTTATTGCTCTAGTAAACTCTGGAGGACAACTGTTCTATATAAAAGATATTTGTTTAAGTCTCTGCTTTAATTTACTCCCAGAAAAGGACATTTTGTGTGGCATCATAGAAGTTAGGGAAAAGTCAGGTAATTGATGATAATTCTTGTTTGTTCTGGCTGTACTAATGTAACCAGATCGTGTTAAGGAAAGATTTTAACAAAGCAGACCTCAAGCATACATACCAGATTTGCCATGTGAGTGATATGTTAGAGGTAAATAATGCCAGAAATATCTCTCAAAAGAATGTAGTTTGATAGCAGGGATTTTTTTTTCATTTACTAGTTTAGTGCATAGTGTAATAAGTACAGTTTTTGCAAGTCTATCTTGAAAATGCACTTTTAAATCTTTTTCTGCAGAACAAATAATGCCTGGCACACTTATGTTGAGTGATGTGATGACATGTATCCTTGTGTGACAAACCCTCCCCTTTAAAAGAAGCCTTAACCTTCTGATCCTTACTTGTCATTAAAAGGCACTTGTGGGACGTCTTTATATTTATAAGATCATTTACAGTTTGGTTTGGGGGTTTTTGTAACTATAGCTTCACTGCAAATAAGGAAGTTCTTTCATATGTTTGCTTTTCTCATGTTGATTACTGTGTTAGATTCTGAAGTTAACCTACTCTTCCTCCCCACTTACCTTTGCTTGTTTGCTGTCACATGTTCAATAGTCCATGATCCCTTACTTCTTTTCTTTCTTCTTTCAGAGGCACTGAAAATATCCTTAAGTTTGTGTGTGCTTTCCCTCCTCCCTTTTTAATGGAGTAAAGTTCACATGTCATACAAGGAGCCATTTTTAAATGTACACTTGAGTGATGTTTTGTACACTCACCATGTTGTGCCATCACCCTGATCTAGTTCCAAAGCATTTTCATCACCACCAGAGGAAACCACCTGCCCGTCAGCAGGCACTTCCCATTCTTCTCTCCTTCTAACTCTTGGCAACCACAGAACTACTTTCTGGCTCTGTACAGTTGTTTTCACGGTTTGTCAATGTCATACTGTCTGTCAGACGTTTGTTCTTTTTTACAGCTGAACACTGTTGCACTGTATTATGTGTATGTGGAGCTCTGGTTGTATGGTCCAAGTTGAGTTGTGCTGCTAACCAAAGGATGCACATTTCTGGCCATTTTAACCCACCAGTGACTGAGGGAGAAAGATGGGCACGGTCCTCCCATTTCCATTTTCAACCCGGAAAACCCAGTGGAGGGTTGCTGGGAGTTGAAACTGACTGAACAGCAGCAAGTTTGAGGATATGTGTTACCATATTTTGATCCTATGTTTGTTACTGAAGGACATTTGGGTAGTTTTCACCTCTGGTGATTGTGAAATAGTATTGCTTTGAACATTCATGTACAAATATTGGCTTGACTGCCACCTATATTTTGGTCATGTACAACTCAGAAGGGCAGTCTATGTACAATAGTATTTTTCTAGTTCACTCAGCATTTGTTTTTGCTCTCAAGAAAAGGAAATTGACCTGGCACTAAAGAGATTAGTGGATATGGTGATGTGCTACCGGTCTTGTTAAAGGAAGATTTCAGTAACTTCACGCAAAAGTATCTATCACCTTTGCCAGCTGAGTGACACTGAGCTCTCTAGAATGTTACATATAATCTATCCTGAAAGCCTTGTGAATGGAGCCTGTGCTTAGCAAGAGGAACCAGCTAAAGACCTGGACTCAACATCTGTGTGTCTTCAGTGTACTTCCTCTCTGCCTTCTATCTGGTCCTTGCAAGTTCTACCTGCTGCAGTTGGACTTGAGTGATGTGACTTTTCCTGCTCAGGCAAGCAATTAAATTTAGCTTTGTTTGAGGATGGCATTTGGTGACATTTGTTATTTCCTTGTAACAGTCCATGTTAAGGGTTATAAGTTAACCCACCTGCCACAGTGATGAAGACTAGGGGTATCACCCTGGAAATAGAACCCAGGCTGTTGTTCAAACCTCATCTACTTTTACCTTACACAGTTTAGCTTAGATTTGCAACCTTACGATGTCTTGATAGAAAGATGACTAATACATAAATAGGGTTAGTGGCTTATAACTGTGCCATATCAGTGCACTCAACAAAGAGTAGATAGAACTAAGGTTCCTTAATTCCAACTGTAGTTTGAATTGCCTTGTAAGGTTTCTTATGCACAATTTCTAGAATTAGGATGTAAGTTTCTTATCAGGAAGTTGTTATCTTTCCTGCTATATTTTCTTTATTTTTTTTTCTTTAAGAAAAGGAGCAAGTCTTCTCATTATAAACACAGTTCCTGTCCTTACAGAAAATGTGGCAACCATAGAAATATAAAGTTACCCCATCACTTGTAATCTCACAGTTAAAACTCATTATTGTTGTTAAAGTGTTGGCATACTGTTCTTCCTGTGTGTTGAGTTAGTTGATTTTGAACTTTATAGTTTTGGCATCTCTCCATACTTAAAATATTTCTAAAGAGTTATAGCAAAAGCCTAACAAAATTGAAAATTTCTTTTAAATGTATTTTGTGTTTTGCCACTTAAAATTTATTTTCTTGGATTTTATGTGTTGTAAATTAATAAAAAATTCACCAAAGATATGTACACTTGTGGTTGGTATTCTTTTTGTGTTAAGTATATCTTTTATTATGCTCTGTTTAAAAGATTTTTTATAAATAGTTTTTATTTTATACTGGTTTACTTGCAAAGTTTATATATATTGTTTTTCACACTGGGTCTTTCCCATTTCCGTTACCCACCCCTCCCTCCATGTTTAAAAGATTTTTTTGTTGGATTAGCCTTGTTAGTTAATGGAATATTTATTGTAGTTGTTTATACTCCTTTTGCAGTTAACATCATACCAGATTTTAAAAGTGTTTGTTGCTGCAATGTGTTTTCGAGTCAGGATTGATCCATAGCTGATGCTCTGGGGTTTATAGATGCTATAAATCACATAGGAAGAGATTGCTTATTTTTCCTTCTGCAGAGCAGTTAGTAGATTTGAACTGTGTATCTTTGGGTTGACAGTACAAATCCTTACCCATTAGAGCTCACTTTTAAAAGAAAGTAACATCTTTTTTTTTCAAGTTTTAGACATTGTAGTCTAAAAATTAAAATTCTGATAATTTTTTACCTCTGACTAGCTGACCTTTTAATACTTAGGAGCCATGCTTTAATAAGAAGCTGTGGCAGTTTTCAAACGACCATAAATGTAAAGGAATGAAGAAAAAGAAATACACATAACAACTGATTTTACACAATGGTTGGAAAACTGTAATTGTGTAGCCTAATAGAAACTATTCTTTGCATGTTCTATGTAGATGAATTTATATCTGTTTCAGCATCTCTTCATCTTTTTTTTCCTCTTATTTTTTATTGTGATTTTAACAAAAGTTTACAGTTGGATTTTCATTCATTCATTGTTGCACATTTTCCTCCCTAATCCCCAAGTTTACTTTTAGAAAAATATTCATTATTGCATAATTTCCTACCTCCACCAGTCCACTTTTCTATGCACTTCTTATTCTGGACTGCTGTCATGCAGATAATGCCTAATCATATATTCGTTTTAAACAGTTCATTCCTTCATCCGTTACAGTTCACACAATGGAATTCCTCACAGCACTGAAAAACAAGGAACTCATAAAAGAGTATACAACATGAGTGATCCTGGAGGACATTATGCTGAGTGAAATATCTCAGTCAAAAAAGGACAAATATTGTATAACACCACTGTTAGAAAAGAGAAGATAAATAATCTCCTGTAGAAAAGAGAGGATAAATAATCTCTTCATCTTTTATATGACTGAATCATCCTGAATCTGTAATTCAGAAATGTTGCTGCTGGAGACGGAGAAAAATCACAACTGTTGAGGATATTAAATCTGTTTCAAGCAAATAACTTCCACTTAACAAATTGCTTAAAACGTCATCTAATTCTTGAGCACTTCATCTTGTTTGAATGTCTTGATATAAATTTGTGTTGATAGTATTACCAGGAGTTCTGGGAGTATGTATATACCATAGTAAATTGCGCTGCTAACCCAAAAGCCAAATATCTTCTGAGGTTTGACTCCATCAATGGCTCTGCAAGAGAAAGATGTTACAGTCTCCTGTTACAGTTTACAACTTTGGGAACTTGATGGAATGTCACTATTATTTTAGTCTGAACCTACTCAACTGCAGTGAATGTGAGTTTTAACTTCTGAGAGTCTGAGAGCTCTTTCCTAGCCCTGCTCAGATCCATATTCTCCATCTGAAATGGATTGACTGCATGATGGTCTTTAGAACTTCGTGGTCATCTGCTGGGAATGAGACAATGCCAGCAATGAAAGCTATGACTCCAGAGAGCTCCTGCGGGGAGTAGAGACGGTGGTCCAGCAGAGGAGGGGGCAGAGACGTATCTGGCAGAAATGAGGCTTTTCTCATGGTGATGATTAGACAGAAGGATTATATCCTTAAGGAGACAGGGAAGGGTACTAGTTCTAGAGCAGCACTGTCCAGTAAATCATACCAAGTCTTATATGTAAATAGACATTTTCTGATAGTCACATTTTTTAAAGGTAAAAGTAAATTACTTTCAGTAATAAACTCAGTGTAATTCAACATATTCCAAATATTACTATTTCTTTTTTAAATTTTATACTGATTTATTTACAAAATTTGGATACATTTTCACAAAATATCCTTCCCATTTCCTTCACGCCCTACCCATCAAATTGTGCAACCCTATGATTAACACATCCATCTAACATTAGCTACAACATCCCTAGTACCATGACCCCTTCTAAACCCAGCCTGGATTTCCGACAGTTCTCTGCTGATGTGCTGTTCCAGTCGTTTTTGGATGATTTTCAGTAGACTCTTGCTTGCATGTGAAATCAATGATATTGTTCTATAGTTTCCATACTCTGTTGGACCACCCTTCTTTGGAATGGAAACAAATATAGATCTCTTCCAGTCAGTTGACCAAGTGGTTTGTTCTCCAGATTTCTTGACACAACTTGGTGAGCACGTCCAGGACAGCATCTGTTAGCTGAAATATGTCAGTGGGTATACCATCTATTCCTGGGCCCTTATTTTTTGCTATTTCCTTCAAAGCAGCCTGAACTTCTTCCTTCATGACTATAGGTTCTTGCTCATACGTTGTTTCATGAATTTCTTCTGTGTCTGCCAATTCCTTTTGCACAGTGACTCAGTATATTCTTTCCGTCTTCTTTTAATACTTCCTGGATCATTTAATATTCTGCCTAAAGCATCCTTGATTGTAGCAACTCGAGGTTTGATTTTGTTCTTCAGTTCCTTGAGCTTAAGAAATGTTGAGCAAGTTCGGCCCTTTTGATTTTCTGAGTCCAGCTCCTTGCACATTTTGTTGAAATATTTTACTTTGTCATCCCGCGCTGCCTTTTGAAATCTTCTGTTCAGCTCTTTAGTATCTTGAATTGTTCCTTCTGCTTTGGCTTCTCTGCACTCCAGTGCAATATTCAGATTTTCTTCTGACATCCATTTTGGTCTTTTCTTCCTCCTCTGTCTTTGTAATGACCATTTGCACTCTTCCTGGATATCCTTGATAACCTCCCACAGCTCATCTGGTCTTCACTCATTATTAGTGTTCAAGGCCTCAAACCTGTTCCTGAGAATGGAAAGAGATATATCAAACACTCAAGGAATGCAACTGTCAACCAAGAATACTGTACCCAGCAAAATTAACCATCAAATATGAAGGAGAGATCAAGATACTCCCAGAAAAACAGAACCTAAGAGAGTTTGTAAAAACAAGACCAGCATTGCAGGAAACA
>NW_006399790.1:1822901-1846531 GCF_000299155.1 Elephantulus edwardii
AGGACAGAGCAGAGTTTAGGATTGTTGTACATAGGGTCACTATGAGTCGCAAGCAACTCAACGGCACAGAACAACAACAATGATTAACACACACACACACACACACACACCCTGCCCATCCTCCCTCCTCTGCTTCCACTCAACTCTCCCTTGGATCCTCATACTCAGTCTACAATAATGGTTTTATTCAGTATTTGTCCTTGTGGGACTGAGTGAGTTCAATCAGCATAATGCTCTCCATTCCCTTCCAAGTTAGGTAGTATTACTCTTTCTATATGTGACCACTTTAAAAAAAATAATGAAAGACACTTTAGATTCTTATTATCCAATCTTTGAAATCACATCTATGTCTATAGCCTGTCTCCATTTATACACTACTAAGTTGTCCTCCAAAACACTTGATGCATTTTTCTGAAGCACTTGATGCATTTTTCAGTTCTATAAAAGTTATATTTGAAAAAATTCACATTCCAAAAATACCTAGAAGCTACCTAATAGTTGAATCTGATAACAGTTTAAAATTTCAATTCATTGTAAAGACATACAATATTAAGATGTTTATACACCACACGAGGCTTAGTGGCTGCCTTTTGGACAGCACAGTTCTGGAGGGACAGAAGAGCAAGGTCTGAAGTTGGTAGTAGTTTTGAAGCTAGAGCTGGAATTCATCATCAGAGGACAGAGTTGAAGTGAGAGTACATCAAGGAGACAATAACAAAATAGCATTGTTCATTAATACATTAAACAGCAATGGTGGTGATAGTGTAGAGATTGAAACTCTCCTACATTGTTGATATGAATGTAAAATGGTGCAACCCCTATGAAAAGCAGTTTGGCACTTCCTTAGAAAGTTGAGAATAGAAATGTCTCTCTTTAAAATTTATACTTGAATTTTTTTCATCCACATTGTGTTTCATGACATCATTCCCATACATTGTGTCTTGTAAAATTAATCCCCATTAATGGGAATAGAAATATCTTTTGACACAGCAATCCCACTGCTAGGTTTATAACCCAAAGAAATAAAAACAGTGGCATGTGTAGATATGTCCACTCGTGTTTATTCCAGCGCTATTTATAATAGCAAAGAGTTGGAAACATTCTCAGATACATTGTCAGAGCCAACTTAACTGGATTTTTTGGTTTTGTCCTTATGTTTAATAAAATAGATTTTATTACTGTTTATAATATTTGAACAAGCAGGTAGTTGATTAGAGGGGGACATATTTTCCCCCAAAAGAAATGTAAGCCAGTATTTCAGGTAAATTTCCCAATATAATAATAATAAAAGTTTGCAGCAAACCAAGTATCCATCAACAAACAGATGGATTGGCCAAAGAGTCTGTTACAGTCACACAATGCATTACTAAAAGCCATCAAGAAGTAACTAAATACTGCACAACATGGATGAAATTAAAACAAATTCACAAAAGGATGGTTATGGTGAAAAGACTACTAAAATGGGAAAACCAAGGAACTGTTTACATACAGAAAGAAGCCCAGAAAAGGAAGTGAGAGTAATGATGCTAATGCCAAACTCCTCTGGGCTGGAGCTCCCTGAAATAACTCACTGCATGGCGTGGCTTGGCGGGGGTGTGTGTGTGTGGGGGGGGGGTGGCACCTGGCCTGCAAGTTGAGATCAGCAGGTTCCAGCCTGGAGCAAAGAGGGTGAGAGAGGCTGGAAAACAAGAAGTTCTTGGCCTGGCCTTGGCCTGGCCTTGCACTGCCACCTGCAGAGCACCCGGAGGAGAACATGAACCTTCCCAGCAGCTTTTCAAATTCCATTCCCATCCCCACCTGCAGTGAGCTGGGAGCCTGGTGGAATTCCTCCTCTCCATCCCTTGAGTTGACATGATAGCTGGATGTTGGGCCCGTGGAGGCTTGTTATAAGATTCTTTCTACTTTGTCATATTTGTGTGTGTGTGTGTGTGTGTGTGTGTGTGTGTTGATCCCAACTCATGGCGACCTCGTATGTCAGGGCAGACTTCTCAGAAGGTCTCTCAGAAGTAAATTGCCTGTGTCTCTTCTAAGGCACACCTCTGTATGGACTTGAACCTATAGACTGTTATTGGCCAGATGCTGAGTGCACTGACCATTGGCACCACCCATGGATGGGGTGTGTGTGTGTGTGTGTGTGTGTGTGTGTGTGTGAAGAGAGAGAGGAGGGAGAAAGCATTCTACTGGTGCCTTGGTTAAGTGCTCAGCTGCAAATCCAAAAAGTTGATGATTCAAGCCCACCAGCAGCGCCATGGGAGAAAAGACATGGCAATCTGCTCCTGTAAAGATCATAGCTCTGGAAAGAGTAGTTCTACTCTGTTTTACAGGTCACAATGAGTCAGAATTGATTCTGTGGCAAACAATATTTCCATTTTAATGTTCAAGTACTTGATGTTCCTTTTCTTTCCCCAGCAGCAGATTATCCACATCCAAGGAAGCCCATACTTGCTTGCTTACTAATCTATAGTGAACAATGTCACATGGATGCCCCCTTGCTGGCAAGGATTGCAAATTTGAGAAGCAGCTTTGATTCTGAAGGAAAGGGCTGCATATGTGGGAGAGAAAAAAAATGGCAGCCAGCTCTTAGAAAAGATTCTCTGATTTGGAAGTAGGGAAACAATGAAATTGTCCACTATTATTGTTCTGTACCATCAAGTTGCTTGGAACTCATAGTGGCCCTGTGTCGGATAGCCAGGAATCCTGCCCTACATTGAGCCAATCTCACTGTCTCTGACAATGTCTCTGACATTACCACAGTCACTGTGTACAGATTAGTAAATAAGCACAAGTCATCCTGTGCTTACTGAATGATCTGACACCACCTTTCTCCTTTAAAGCCTTCCTCTTGGGGGAAAGGGAGGGAACAGGAGGAGCTAAGGGTAGGCAGGAGGGAAATCACAGGGTCACATAATTTGGTGGAGGGAGGGGGTGAAGGAAATGGGAGAGAGGGTTAGAAACTGGGTAATGGCGGGCACAGGTCAAAGGTCATTAATTTTTTAAAACACAATATATCGGAATGGTATGAAATACAATATGAATGAAGTAAAGTGTGAAACACAATGTAAAAATTTTTTTTTAAAATCCACCACCACTTTTGTCTTATGCCCAGAGTCCTGCCATGCTGTGGCATGCCTTCTTCCCAGGCTTCACTCACAAAGCAACAGGCAGCAAAGGGTGTATGAGTTAATTGTTAAATTCAGTTCAACAAGTTCCTCATTAGGGACAAATTACCTGAGTTTGAAATCTGCTAATTTTCCAATCAGAGTGAGTGTTTGCACTTGTGATTTAGAAATAATTACCATATGGTAAAAGCAAAGCCTATGTGGGGATTACAGTGAAGGTGCTGGAGGACAGGAGCCTACTTTGGCATCTTCCCTGTTCCTTGTTAGCAAGCATATTTGGATTAGTGGAGGTGCTTCTTCGGTTGGGGTGGGCAAGCTCACTCACCTTTGGCAGTGTTTTACAAAGACTATTTACTTCCTGTGTTAATGTCCCTGGAAGGTGACAATGGCCTTAGAATGGAGAGCACTGTGGCCTTCTTAGGCCAAGATTGGATTTAGGAGAGAAGTGCCTTTCAAATTCACCTATTTTGTCTAAAAGTACTTGCTTATTTTTCCTTAAATCTCTCCTTGGTCCAGAGGATCTTGGTAAATTACAAATAATGTTTCTTGAGCAGTAAATGATGGTAAGTCTAAATGTCCTTTGGATGATTCCACATGGATGCACTTTTTAGATACCACTGAGTCATAGTTACCTTATGAAAAACAGACCTGAATCTTGTCCAGTCTTCTTCATGTCTGATACACTTGAGCCCATGGCAGCAGTCACTATGCCAATACACCTTATTGAGGGGTCTTCTCTTTTGTTGAACCTTTATGAGCATGATATTCCTTTACAGGGGATAATCTCTCCTAGCAACATGTACGAAGTATGAGAGACAAAGATTCACTATCCTTGCCTCCAGGGAGCACTCTGGTTGCACCTTTTTCCAAGATAAATCTGTTTGTTCTTTTGCCTGTCCTTGGGATATCCAGAATTCTTCTCCAATACAACAACGCAAAGGCATCTATTCTTCTGTCAAGCTTATTCATTGTCTAGCTCTTCAATACATAGCAAATAAACTGACATCATTGCTCTTCAGTATATTGGAGAGGTCTATAACAACAGACTTAGACAAATTTGGAAATTTGGAGCCAAGAAAAGTTTTACCTCTCCTAAGAAGATCAGATCTGATGGCTGGAGTTGTGCACATTCTTTGGTTTCCTTTTGTGCCTTAGCAGCTAGGAAATTCAGAACCAAACTTGAAGCTCACATGACCAAGTTTATATTTATGATTAGTGCTTACCATCTGTTACTTACTTTTTTATTCCTATTTTATGTCTTGGAGTTGTGGTGTTGGAAAGAGTGTTGAACATACCATGGACTGCCAAGAGAACTAGCAGGTCTGTCCTGGAGAGGATGAAACCAACCTGGATTAGAAACAAGAATTTTGAGAGCCTGTCTCACATATTTTGGACATGTAGTTAAGGAGAGACCAGTCCTTGGAGAAAGGCATTATGCGTGGAAAGGTGGAGGGACAGATAGCACAGGAGAGGAAGACCCCACATGAAATGGATGAACACAGTAACCGGGGTAATGGGGATAAGTGTGTCAGAGACAGTGAGATTGGCTCAGGATAGAGCAGGGTTCAGAGCTATTGTGTATTGGTAGCAATGAGTCACACTTGAGAGCACATAACCATTTTACTATTTCTCTTTATGTGTCTTTTATCATAGACTGGTTCAAAGGAAACTGAGAACAAACACCTCCCTACACAAGCAATTTTTTGTACATAAACAAATACCCAGTAGTGTGTATTCATTTCAATGGTGGCATTATCTTTACTTACACATGAAGAAACTGGGTCCCAGGCACTAAACAAAACCCAAACCCACTGCTGTCAAGTCTATTTTAATTCACAGTGACCCCATAGAACAGAATAGAACTGCCCCATAGGGTTTCTGAGACTGTAAATCTTGACAGGAACAGCTTATCTCATCTATATCCCACAGAGTAGCTGGCACATTTGAACCACCAATCTTTTAGTCAGTCAGTCAATGCTTAACCTGCTATGCTACCAGGCTCCAGCTAAACCTTGCCAAAGCCAATAAAGCTGTAAGTGGCAGGACTGATAGTCGATATTTGGGCTCCTTTTCTGTCAGCTTCTAAAGCCCATACTTTGTGTGTAGCTACTTGTAACTGACATACTTAAGTATTCTCAAATTTGTGGCAGAATGTGTACCAGAAACCATTTCCCCTCTTTTTCAACCATATAACACCAAATCCTTTTCCTCGCCCTTTAGTGTGACAGTCGGTTTCTGTAAAGAGCATGATATGGAAAGATATGAGGCACTTCTGCCCTGCCCTGTAGTGTCGCTGTGGGTTGAAAACAAGCAGAGGACAGTGTGTTTGGTTTGGTTAGTTTTAATGATGTGTTGGATCTATCTAGTAACTTGGGGCAAGTGCTCAGGTTTCCCTCGACAATGTGTCACCCTCTTTAAGGTCTCGCTTCTCTCACCTTGAGGACAGGGGTTCCAGGAGACCTTCCTCTGGAAAGAGTCCTGTCCAGGAACTGATGGCCTGTTTGGCTGGAGCTCTTGTCTCTGAGGCAGCAACAGTCAGCCCGGTGACTCCGCCTCCTCTGAGGCCTCCCTCGGAGAAGAGCTGCCATGCTGCCACCTCCCAATCTCAGCTCAGGTTCTGGCTTCCCATCTTCCAGGGGCCCTCTACGGCCTGTGCGCCTCCAATATGATTTGCTTAAATTTTTTTTTTTTTTTACACTCCGAAGACTGTGGGGACACCAGATCAAGTGGAAGTCTTGCTTCCATTTTCTGTTCCTCAGGACTTTTTAAGCTTCTCAATTCAGATGTGTCTAAACCACAAGGGGGCTCCAGACTCCAGGTTCACACGTAATCCTGGGCCTCAGACTGTTTCTCACTCTCCTAAGCATTCGCACCAGCAGTTCCGTAGGTCCCACGTTGGGTAAGTGGGTATGTGCAGGCAGACTAGTGGATGCCAGTTTCCCCTTCATGCACACCTCGAGCCATTTTCTGTGGGGCTCACCTATAAAGCTTGTGGTTTGGGGCAGCAGGGGAGTATAAACATTCCTCCTCTTCCCTTCTCACTCCTGCTCAAAGGAAGGTAGCCTCTCATGAGGAATACTCTACTCTTTCCACTATCTCCGGTCCCAAGTTCCTATACGAGAACCGAGAACCAGAAATGGGTAGTGGTTGGTGATTGAAAGAAAGAGTCATCGAAGTTTGGCTTTCTCAGTACTCGGAGAAGTTGTATCTGCTGCTGCTGCTGCTGCTGCTGGTTGGTTGGACCCTTTAGAACATGGAAGCACCTGAATGTGGTGGGGTTTTTTGTTTGTCTATTGTTTCTTTAAACTTAGACTGCTTTTGAGTTGGAATCCGCTCATAGTTGACCCTACAGTGGTTTTTTTCAGAGGCTTTCAATCAAATAGGAGGAGATTGTTCTTTCTCCCACAGAACAGCTGGTGGTTTCAAACCTGTGCCTCCAATTTTATAGCACAACTACTCAGGCACTAGGCCACCTGACGCTTTTATTTCTAGCTTTGGGCTTTAGCAACTGGGGGTGGGGGTGGGGGGGGGAGGAACAGGGTAAGCGCATGCGCACACACAGAGCCAGAGACCAAGAGACAGAATGACAGAGAAATGAGGGCTAGGGCTGGTGGGAGAATTTTTCAAAGGATTGTTTTGGATGAGTTTCTTTAAGAGTTTATTTTAAGACAGGGATCAGAAGTCTATGTGGAAACAGCTTGGAAAACGTCCGCTCTCTGTCCTAAGGATTGTTCTAGAGGACATTCTTTGATAAGGAAAAGTGATGTTATGTGAGAATTTTGTAAAGTCCTAAGCAAATGAGGGGTGGGGAATCCCTTAATTTCCTGTGCCATCAACCCAAAGGCAAGCAGTTAGAATCCATAAGTTGTCGCGCGGAAGAATGATGGGCAGTTTCCTCTGATGTGATTTACAGCCTCTGAAAATCCAGTGGAGGGTCAGCTATGAGTTGATTCTGGCTTAGCAGCACATAACAACAATATCAATGTCCTGCACCCTTCAGACAGATTGCTCTTGGTCTCTAAGATGCCCCTCTACGGAAATGTTGAAGCTTCTAGAGGACTTTAACGAGGAGGAGAGGGCAAGTAGTGATTTTAAGAAATACCGTTTTTCAGAACAGCCAGATTCTTCCTGAGAAGAAAGGATGGTAAGTATCCTATCACATACTTTCAGCATGTTATCAGGAGAGGCTGGTCTGTGGAGGAGGACATTTTTGGAAAAGTAGAGGTGAAAAGGAGAAAATGGAGGGTTACGGTCAAAAAAGGAAGACCCTCAATGAGCGAGATGTGTATAGTGACTGTAACAGTGGGATCAAGCAAGGCGGAGACTGAGAATGTCATCCCTTTGTGAGGACAGTGGGAGACTGGGCAGTTTCAATTCATAAGAGTTGGAGCTGGCTCCACAGCACCTAACAACAACATGCATCTTCTTCATATTCTCAGAAGCAAGATTTCTAAAGGGATATAACTTAACTTGAAATTTAGAAGATTATTATAATCTAGAGATTATTTTTCTAGTATTTGGAGATGAAGAGTTCTGAAAAAGCTTGCAGGAGAGAACAGTTTAAAAGCTATATATGATAGGGTATTATGGTTATCACAAGAGTTCAGAATTAAGGTTGCGTAGTGGAGTGCACTTGGGCTGGGGGGAATTGTATACCAATGAAGGAGTTTTTCTTTTGCTTTTTGAAAAAAGAAGTGAACTCAGTGGGAGGGGAGGCAGGGAGAAAAGTGCAACAATGAATGAATGGAAATCCAAAATCTCTGTGAATGTTCATTAAAATTAATAAAATAAAATTTGGAAAAAAAAGCTTGCAGGTATTGGTAATGACCAGGGCTTGAATAGAACTGTGGGAGAGACTGGCTGTGGTGGGCATAGAATACAGCACTGGAGAAGACGACATTGACCTGTGAGGCCAGGCCATCAGAGGGATGATTGTCTTACTGGTCTAGTGTTGGAGAGAGTGACAATTAATTGGGCTCTAACAACAGAATCTTCAAGGTGTGGTGGGAAGTTGACTTTCCACAACATGGAAGAAAAGTAGTTTATTTTAATAAACCAATTAGATCAAGATGACTCTTAGTCTGGCTATATGCTACTGTTGTTGTTAAGTGCCATTGACTATGACTCATAGTGACTCTATGAACAATGGTTCTGAACTCTGCCCTATCCTGAGCCAACCTCACCGTCTCTGACACATCTACTCCCATTGCTACAGTCACTGTGTCCATCCATCTCATCCAAGGTCTTCCTGTCTTGCACTAACCCTCCACCTTTCCAAGCATCATATTCTTCTCTAGTGATTGACTGTTGCTTCCTGATGACATGCTCAAAGTATATGAGAAGATTGAAAAAGCTGAATATAGAAATTCCATATGACTCAACTATTCCATTCCTTGGAATATAACGCAAGGAAATTAGAACAGAGGCACAGATGGAGACTTTAACACCAGTGTTCATAGTATCATTATTCACCATCACAAGAACATGGAAACAGCCCAGATGTCCAACCACAATTGAAAGGATTGAAAAATGACGGTGTATTCACACAATGGAGCATGTAGGGGAAATGCAGCATGTAGGGGCAATGATTTTGAAAATCACTACTAACTTGAAAGGGACTAGAGAGCATTATGCTAAATAAACTCAGTCCCATAAGGACAAATACGGTATAACATCATTATTACTAGAAATAGAAAGATAATTAGTAAAATGTGTATGAAGATCTAAGGGGGTTAGGGTAGGAGCAGAGGGGTGAGGATGGGTAAGGAGGTAATAGGGTCACACAATTGGATGGGTAGAGGGAGGGGTGGGTTAAGGAAATGGGAATGATCTGATGTGGAAAAACAATGTATATGAACTTTGTAATTAAACCAGTATAAAAGAAAAATTTTATTTTATAAAAAAAGATACATTTTCTTGGTTATAATTGTAAAAGGTCTTAAAAATTAGATGGGCTTTGGCTGGATCTTGGTTTGCTTGATTTGTTTGAGAAAGGGGTATTCCAAGCAGAGCAATAGTACAAGCAATGAATGATGGTGAACACAGAAGAGAATGAGCAGAGGAGTTGTTCTTGTTGTTGTTGTTGTTGCTTTTAGGAACCATCAAGTCAAGTACGACTCAACCTTATGAACAAAAGATCTGAACCCTGTTCTATCCTGCACCATCCACACACTTCCTGACACACAAGAGCCCACTGCAGTAGTCACTATGTCAACCCACCTGGTTGAGGGTCTTCCTCTTTTTGGCTGACCCTTCCTAGCATCGTGTCCCTCTCCAAGGAACAGCCTCCTTGCAACATGCCCGAAGTATGTAAGGTGAAGCCTCATCATTCTTGCCTCCAAAGAGATTCCAGCTGCACCCTCTTTGGCCCCTCTTGAGTTGTTCAGTGCTCTTCTCCAGACAACAGCTCAAAGACATCAATTCTTTTTCTGTCCTCTGTATTCATTGTCCAGTTCTCAGATGCATAGCAAGTGATCAGAAAGATCATGACCTGAATCAGACACACCTTAGTCCTCAAACTGACATCATTACTCCTCAATAATTTGGAGAGGTCCCTAACTACAGATTTTCCCAGTGCAGTGTATCTCTTATTTCTTGACTGCTCGTACCACAGAAGGACCTGTTGAAGCTGTTGGCAGGATGGGCCATCTACTTCCTAAATAACAAGTCTTTGAAAACCCTTTGAATACTAAAGATCGAGCAGAGGAGTAGTGAAAGAAATGGCCCTAGATCATGGATCATCTTGGTAATTTACAAGAAGACAAAGACTTCACTGTTTGAATAGGGAATCCAACAGTCTGTATCATGGGATTTATAACATTTTCATACCTAAAGGGAAGGAAAGATATTCCAAAAGTGTTTCTTCCACTTAAAAGGATCTTGGAGAAATTTTTGCTATCTTACAGAAAACAGAATTTGACAATTTATTATTACTGCCAGAGCACCACATTATTAAATAAGACATCAGAGTCACAGACCTTTTGATGTTAGCAGTTGGTTCTATTTGCCCCAACAAGCTCTGATATCCAGGTGTCCTTTTTTTAATTAATTGGTTTTAATGAAAGTTTACAGAGACTTTGGATTTCCATTCATTCATTGTTGCACTTTTATCCCTACTCAACCCTCCCCTTCAATTAGCTTTTCTCCTTGAAAAGTAAAAGAAAAAATTCTTTCATTGTTATTCAAACCCTCCCCCCAAGTCCACTTTACTATTCTACCTTCGTTCTGGACTCCTGTCTTAACAATAATATCTAATCATATATCCTTTTAAAACAGTTGTCCCCCTCATCTGTTTCAATGCAGTATACATTATTTATCCCCTCCTTCTCAGTCTCCCCCCAACTTCTATATCAGTCCTCTTTTATAACAGTGGAATTATGCTGTATTTGTCTTTTTTGTGACTGAGATATTTCACTCAGCATAATGTCCTCTAGGGTCATCCATTTTGTATAATATTTCATGAGTTCCTTGTTTTTCAGTGCTGCGTAGTATTCCATTGCGTGAATATACCACAGCTTCTCTATCCATTCGTTTGTTGATGGTCACCTGAGTTGTTTCCAACTCTTTCCTATTGTGAACAAAGCCAAAATAAATATATGTGTGGATATATCTGTTTGAGTGGGAGTTATGGTTTCTTTAGGGTATACATTCCCAGTAGTGGAATTGCTGGGTCAAATGATATTTCTATTTGCAACTCTTTGAGAAAGCGCCATACAGCCTTCCATAGTGGTTGCACCATTTTACACTCTCATCAACAAAGCATAAGGGTTCTGGTTTCTCCACAACCTTGCCAGCATTTGTTCTTTGCCGTTCTGTTAAATTTTGCTATGCTTACTGGGGTGAGATGATATCTCATAGTTGTTTTGATTTGCATCTCTCTTAGAGCCAGGGATTTTCTTCATTGTTTGCCATCTGAATGTCTTCTTTGGTGAAGTATCTGTTCATATCCTGTGCCCCTTCTTCAACAAGATGGAAAAGGCTATCTCCAATTTCATTTGAGGAAAGAGGCCCTGAATAAGCAAAGCACTCCTTAAAAGGAGAAACAAGGTAGGAGGCATCTCACTCCCTGATATCAAATCCTACTAAACTTCCGTGGTGGTCAAGACAGCATGGTACTGGTACAATGACAGACACAAAGATCAGTGGAATAGAATGGAGAACCCGGAAATCAGCCCATCTCCCTATGGTCAACTGATTTTTGACAAGGAGATGAAATCAGTCAAGTGGGGAAACGACAGCCTTTTAATAAATGGTGCTGACGAAATTGGAAAACTATCTGCAGAAAACTCAAGCAAGATCCATACTTCACTCCATACACAAAAACCCACTCAAAGTGGATCATACACCTAGGACTAAAACCAAAGACTATAAACTTCATTAAAGAAAAGCTTGGAAGAACCCTAGAATCCCTAATCCACAACATCAACAGTCTTCCAGGCATCCTGAAAAATCTACAACCAGGAGAGGATAAAATAGAGGAATGGGACATTCTAAGAGTCAAATCCCTATGCACATCCAAACACTTCTCCAACAGGGTAAAAAGGGAAGCCACAAACTGGGAAAAAGTATTTGGTAATGGCATGTTAGATAAAGGACTTATAGCTAGAATTTGTAAAATACTTGAGCACCACAACAAGTTAAAGGTAGACAATCCAGTTGATATCATGGTATCCTAAGAGAGTCATTGTTTCGGTTGTGTTTTGTCTTACAAGTAATACTTCCAAGGACAGTTTTATAGAAACTAGAACAGAACAGGATCAAGGCTTTTCACCCAAGCCTCCATGCTGGTCAGGAGCGTGGGATGGATTCGTGAGTTAATGTTCTTTCTCACTTCTCATTTTATAACACAGAACTGGCTTTGTAACACACAATGGTGTTTGTTTCTCTGCAACAGTAAGAGGAGAGAAATTAGTTTTTTTATCTTTTGCTATTTCCCCCCTCTACTTTACCACAGTTGTTAGGATTTTCCCTTTCACGGGTAATCATTACCATTCTAAGAAACTCAACTCAGAATATGAGAAACTACATATTTCTCTATAGGTAAATGAAATAAATTGAAGTAAATATTTTTGTTAAGTGTCCTTGAGTCGAGTATAGGGCCCAGGGGCCTGAAAATTTGCATCTCTAAGTTTTCAGTTGAGGCTGCTGCTTCTCATTGTAGGACTATTCTGTGGCCTATCCTTGAGTATAGGGAGCATCGCTGGCTTAGGGGTAGGAGTTGTGCTGCCAACCCAGACACATGTCGTTCAAATGAGAAGGAAGGGCAGTCTCCTTCTGAGGGATTTACTGCCTCTGAAAACCCACTGGAAGGTCAGCTGTGAGTCAGTTCCAACTGGCCCAGTAGGTAATATCAAGAACAAATCCTTGACTATGAAGGAAGAAAGGAGGTAGGTTTTAGAAGAAGGCTAGCCAAAAATCATTGCCACAGAGTGGGAACCCACTCTCCAGTGGGTTTTCAGAGGCTGTAAATCGCGCCTGAACATTGCCCATTCCTTCCCTATTGATAGATTAAGACTGTCAGAGACACACGACCTAGAGAATCGTGGGTGGTATTTAAAAAAAAAATTCTCAGCTGAAGTCATCCAGTTATGTGTGGGTGGGTGGGTAGGACTTGAGAATTTGCATTTTTAATATAAAATTCATATTTTATACTGATTTACTTGCAAAGTTCATATACATTGTTTTTCACAGTGGATCTTTCCCATTTCCTTTACCCACACCTCCCTCCACCCATCAAATTGTGAGACCCTATGGTTACCACCCCACACCCCCCCCCACCCATTTTTAAAAGTTCTCAGGTGTGCCCACTTTGCTGGGCCAGGGACCACCCATACTGGGAGGGCCACAGTGTGTGGGCTCATCAACGTGATGGCCCTTCAGGGTGAGTGTACTACTTCCAAATTTAAACGGAACTATTCTTAGAGGAGACGGTTCAAAATACTTGGGTTCTCTGAGAAGAATGCCAATTGTCTTCCAGATCCAATACTTTTTCTTAGCGAAGTGGGCAGGAAAATGCAGAGAAGGCCCCTGTGGGAGGAGAGGGCAATTACATCACCTAATAATCTCTTGCTAGAGGCTCATGGGCTCCTGAACTGTCAGATCTCCAGAGCTAAATATATACCCGTGTGAGTATTTTAAGCAAAAGCGAAAATAGGAAGATATCAAAGGTGATGATCTAGACACAATATTATTAAGATTTGTTTTTAAACCTGCTGGCTGTGTTTGTTATAGTAAAAGCTGCTTTTGCCTAGAAAAACCATAATCACTGCTCTTTGGCCGAGGCGTTTCTTGGATACCAGAGAGCCTGATTTTATAAGAATCAATCTGTCCAATGGAACACCCTTTTAACTTGACAAAAAACAACCTTCCTTTCTTTGCCATGCCTTAGGAAAGTGTGCCAACATAAAAATATCTTCCTTTGGCACTTCCTGAAGAAGATAAAAAGACTATATAGCTTTCAGGATGGATTACACCGCACCATAAAACAAGAATTTTCACAACTGGACCAATAGGCACCATCATGAAAAACACAGAAAATATTGAGGTTGTCAAGAATCTCATTTGACTTGAATCCATTATCACCATTCGTGGAAGTTGGAATCAAGAAATCAAATGATATATTGCATTGGGCGTATCTACTACTAAAGAGTAAGGATAACACTGTAAAGACTAAGGTGTACCACTCTCAAGTCATAGCCTTTTGGATTACTTCATATTTATGTGAAAGTTGGACAATACAAAAGGGAGGCCAAAGAGGAATCAGTGTCTTTGAAATATGGTGTTGGTGTAGAGGATTGAATGTACCATGGACTACCAAAAAGAATAAGCACATCTATCTTGGGAGAAGTAAAGCCAGAATGTTCCTTAGGCACATGCTGTAATCATGTTATCAGGAGAGACCAGTCCCTGGAAAAGGATATCATGCTTGGAAAGATGGAGAGTCATCAAGAGGGAGGAAATTTCTTAACCAGATGGATTGACACATGACTGGACCAATGGCTTAAGGACAGCTGAGATGGTGCAGATGGCACTAGATCAGGCAGGGTTTTGTTGAGTTGTATGTAGGATTGCTATGAGTGAGAGTCAACTCCATGGCACCTGATGATAACAGTTAAAACTATTTTATCAATTATCTACTTAATAAATGTGACATAATACCTTCTTCAATATATCAGGAATGAGCTTGACAGCACCACAAATTAGAATTCTTAGATTCTTATCAGTACCAGTAGAGGAAATTGTTATGGCAAAAACCAAGGCCTAGTGTGAATGGGAGTACATTTTATTTGACCACATATTAAAATTACAAGAGTTCTGGGAAAGTGTTATTAGGGTTTCCTGAGAACTGGCAAGTGACAGGAAGCTGCACTGTAATCCCAGAGGTGCGCAATTCAAATTCACCAGATGCTCTGCTGGAGAAGGAGGTACAATCTCCTCCTGTACCAGTCAGATCCGATTTGATGGTGTACACACACACACACACACTCACACACACATAAAATAAAATTTTAAAAAGCATAAGTATAATCTTAAGAATATGAGTCTTTTTTTCACTCTTTCTAATCCCTACACATTGTTAAGGGAGCTCTGGTGGTTTCGTGGTAAGGAATTGTGCTGCCAATACAAAGGTATGTGGTTCAAATACACCAGCTGCTCCACAGGTGAAAGATGAGCAATCTCCTTTCTTGCCACTGACTGCCTCTGAAAACCTGCTGGAAGGCCAGCTGTGGGTCAGTTCTGATTCAGCGGTACACAACAACAGATTGGGAGGGGCCAGTCTTTGGGAAAAGACGTCATGTTTGTAAAGGCAGAGGATCAGCAAAAGAGAGGAAGATTGTCAACAAGATGGATTGACACAGTGACTTTAACAAAGAGCTCTGGTGGCCTAGTGCTAAGAAGCTGCACTGCAGTTCCGAAGACATACAGTTCGAATCCTCCAGCTACTCTGCAAGGGAAAGATGGGTAATCTCTCATGTTATTAGCTGCCTCTGAAAACCTGCTGGAGGATCAACTCTGGCTCTGTCTGACTCAGTGGAACACCATCAGAGAGTGGTACAGGATAGGATACATCAGAGGATGGTACAGGATAGGATAAAGTTCAGATCTGTTGTTCCCAGAGTCACTATGACTCATGGTTGACTTGATGGTACCTAACAACAACAACCAATTATGTGACATAATACCTTCCAATATGGTAGTCACCCATTGAAATGATTAAGGAATTCACCAGTTAAGGGGGGAAGGAAGAGTATTCCTTTTCAGTTAGCAACATGGCCCATAGTTTCCACTCCTCTTTGCCTCATGACCAAAATTATCCCTGATTAAATGAGACTTTCTGGGCTGCCTCCCATTTCCCATTGCAATCCTATCTGTAGAGGACAAATTCAGTTGCAGAGAAATAAATATGACTGTGTTAATGATAAGGAACTCTGGTGGTGCAGTGTATTACATGTTGGGCTGGCAACCTGAAGCTCAAAGACCTGGGCCCACCAACTGCTCCAAGGGAGAAAGATGGGCAATATCCTGTGTGATTTACAGGAAACCCAATGACAAGTCAGCTCCTACTCCACTCTGCAACAGTGAGGGGAAGGGTAGGGGCAAGACAGAGAATATCAGATAAACAGTAATAATTTTTTAATGTTGACATGTCCCATGCAATATTTCGAACCAGATAGTATTTTTTTTTCTGTACTTCTGACTTTCTCGAATAGAAGAACAGTGGATCCTGTTAGCTTTTAATAACTTGGCATCTTTCCTAGCCAAGGAGAGAATTGTGAAATGTCTATAGGATCAGAAAGGGCAGGGAAATGGAGACAAGGATAGGCAGCCAGAGTGCTCCTTGGAGGCAACGAAGATGTAGCTTCATCTCACATAATTTGGGTGGTTATTAGGAGGGGCCAGTCCTTGGAGAAGGACATCATGCTTGGAAAGGTGGAGCATCAGAGAAAGAGAGGAGGATCCTCAAATAGATGGATTGGCTACAGTGACTCTAACAATGGTCTCAAATAAGGATGATAAGGCTGACATACGATAGCCCAGGGTTCATAGGGTTGCTGCTGACTCGACCACACCTAACAACAACAACAGGAATCACAGTTGGTCATACTGATCCCTCTGAAGGATCCTCTGAGGGTGAATCTGTCCCATGCCTTTCTTTTAGCCACTGGTGCCTGGCCAACAAACGTCTTCTGGTCTCTGCTGTTGTCTTCACTTGGCTGTTTTTCCTCTGTGTCTGTGTCATCTCTTTTTTTAAAAGAACACCAGTCAGACTAGATCAGAACAAATTCTGCTCCAGCATGATCTCCTGGTAATTTACCAGATCACATTTTCAAAGCTCCTATCTCCCAACAAGGACATTTACAAATATCAAGGACTAGGACTTGCTGATGCCCTTACAGGCCAAGAAAAGGTTGAGATAAGAGGATGTGCAATTATATTTGTAACAGTTTCCATCATCAAAGAAATTTTTCTTGGCTGGGTCTAGGTCCCCAGACAGATATTCTAGGTTAACAGGCACTTTTAAAAATCTTTTTGTTTTCACAAGCTGCCACTAACCATTTAACAGTAGCTGCACATGAAGTTCATTGGCTGGGATTTGAACTGTAATCTCCTGGATGGAAAGTGAGAATTCTACTACTGAATCCCAACAGTATGCTCTGGACCACTTTGGAAAAAAGTCATGGTGAGAAAAATTTCTTGGCACTGTTATAAGTGATATTTAGTATTAGTATACATTGCCATACTAACACAAAATGTCAATAATTGGAGGCAGGGATTCTGAAGCTCCTTCTGACATACTATGGGCATGTTGCAAGGAGCGATCAGTCCTTAAAGAGAGGCATGCTTAGGACGGTAGAGGGACAGCGCAAGTGAGAAAGATCCTCTATATGGATTGACTCAGTGACTGGAATAATGGGGGTAGGTGTGTCAGAGATAAGGCTGGCTCAGGATAGAGCAGAGTTCAGAGCCGTTGTACATAGGGTCTCTATGAGTCACAAGTGACTCAACGGCACATAATAACAACAACAACGCACTGCCATACACACACACACACACAAACACGGAGCTCTGGTGATCTAGTGGTCTAGTAAGAAGCTGCACTGTTATACAGAAGGCACGTAGTTCAAAACTTCCAGCTGCTCTGCAGGAGAAGAATGGGTAATCTCCTCCCATTCAATTTACTGCCTCTGAAAACCCACCGGAGAGTTAGCTATGGATCGGTTCCAACTCAATAGTACGAAACAACAGTAACAACAACAACAACATATACACATATATTAGTATAAGAATACTCTTGTTTAAGATAGAAAAAAAGACATTTATGGTTCTGAGTTTTTATCTACATTATAAGTTCAAGGATAAGACAACCTGGTACAAAATTTACATTTGACAACCCTTTCTATGAAAGCAGAGTCATGCTCATTAGTCCACCATCGTCCACCAAGTGCCTAGGTCAGGTCACATAGGCCAAAACCCAGACCCTGGAGTTGATTGTAACTCATACCAACCATATACCCTTGACAGTCCGTCTCTTCCTCCTTTGTTTTTGTTGCTGATTGCCTTCAAGTAGAGCACAACTCATAGCGACCCTATGAACAAAAGGCCTGAAGTCCCTCTTTAGCTATCGACATTCATCAACGTTCATAGAGGTTTTGGAGGCGTGTTGTTTAGGAAGTGGATGCCACTCCTGCTTCCAAACCCATCAGAGTATGTTATTGCTGTTACAGCAACCCTATGTACAGCAGCTCTGAACCCTTCCTCTTTTACATAGAAAAATGCAGGTGATTCCCAATGCCCACAGCGGACTGTCTCCCCTGGGGACTCTTTGTTACAGCAGCTTTTTTTGATCATCCACACCCACACATATTAGCAGGGCTGATTGGTCAATGTCTATGTAGAACCAGCTGTTAAATTTTCTGTCCTATGATGTCTCCTGAGATAAAGGAATCCTTTATGGTTATATGGAGTTTTTCTGATAACTAAGCATCTCTAAGTCCATAGATAATTTCATACACACCTCAAGATGGTCAGCAGGCCCATGAGAAAGATGAGAATCTAACGGTGAAACTGGTCTTGGAAGGCACTGTCTTGTTCTGTAGGGCATGATTGCTGGTATGGTGTAGGCGAGGAATATTGAATGTACCGTGGACTACTAGAAGAACAAACAAATGAGTATTAGAAGAAATAAAATCAGAATGCTCTTTAGAAGCAAGACTTCTAAAGTAAAACTTTGTCTTGCTCATTTTGGACACATTATCAGGGAAGACCAATCCTTAGGAAAAGACATCAAATGATAACGAAGGAAACTCTCGGTGAGATGTATTGACAAAGTAGCCCCAACAATGGACTTAACTATGCAGTCGTCATAAAGACCATGAAGGGCTGGTTGACACTGTACTGAGTTGAAACTCACTCAGTGGCGACTAACCACAATAGCAAACATAGGTTCTCCAGCATGCGTGTGCATCAGATTCACTGAAGGCCTTGTTAGAGCACAAATTGCCAGGTCCCGGCCTCAGAGTTCCTGATTTGGAAGGTTTGAGGTAGTCCCAAGAACTGGCATTCCTCACAAATTGCCAGGTCAAAAAAGGGACCACACTTCGACTTCACGGCTGTGGAGATGTGGCCCTTTGCCAGGATTACCTAAGGATTGAATGAGCTTGGACTTTTCTGTTCTCTGACCTGGCAGGCTCCTCACTCTGCTAGAATTGCTTTGACATGTGCCATCTGATGCATTTGGGCTCATCCTCACTCCTGTCCTTTGCTGTCTGCATGACGAGTTGAAAGGAAAACAATTTAAATCAAGTCCAAGTTGACCTTCTCCCTCATTTTTACCTTTGACTGTGGTGTGATCATACTGTGGTCACACCAAGTTCACTGAGCAAATAATGTCAATCTTTACTTACAGGTACAGATGTAGACTAAGCATAAAAAAAATACTCAGTCATGGTCACAGAGCTAGAAAGAGATGGAATCAGCAGAGATTCTCAACTTCAAGTTTGGTACTTGAGAATTTCAAAACAGAAAATATTCTACATGAGTGCAACAATGAATGAATGGAAATCCAAAGTCTCTGTAAAATTTCATTAAAATTAGTAATAATGAAAATAATTTAAAACAAAACTAAAATGTTTTAAACATTGTTTTTAAAAGTTATATCAGCATCTGTTTTCAAGTATGAAAACCTGCAGGTGTGAATGAAGACTAAATGTGAGTGACCTTGTAGATATCAGCTCTTAGGACATCAGTTATTTGGTGGTTTCATCACTCACTTGATTGTTTAACCTGATATGTTGGTGCTATGGAGTTGAGTAAGTCCCACAGTGACCCTTCGAATAGCAGATCTGAACCCCATCTTATCCTGTGCCATCCTCACACTTCCTGACACAGTAGAGCCCATTGTGGCAGTCACCGTGTCAATCCACTTGTTTGAAGGTCTTCCTTTCCTTTGTTGACCATCTGCCATTTTAAACATCAGGTCCCTCTCCAAGGAATAAGCCCTCCTAGCAATGTATCAGAAATAGGTGAGGTGAAGCTTTGTCCTCTTTGCCTCCAAGGAACATTCTGGCTGCACTTTTTCTAAGACATATTTGTTCTTTTGGCCATCCATGTGATATTCTGTACTTTTCTCCAACACCACAGCTCAAAGGCATCAACTATTTTTCTGTCATCCTCATTCATTGTCCAGCTCTCAGATGCATAGCAAATGATTGGAAGGACTGTGGCCTGAATCAGATGCACCTTAGTCCTCAAACAAATATCATTACTCCTCCATAATTTGGAGAAGTTCCTGACTAAAGACTTTTCCAGTGTAATATGTACCCTGAAGTTGTTGACATGTCAATCTTTTCTCCATCTATCATGTCCAGTGGTAAGAATTTACCACTGTGGTATTGACCTGTTGTGGTAGTTTTGACCATTTTATACTTTTCAACTATTCTTTCTTTTCTTGTCTTATTGGTTTGCATACAAGAATTCTTATAAATTGTGTTTTAAATCATGTACATTGTATTTCATACAATCACTCATGTACATTGTATTTTATATCTGTACCTATTATTACCCTATCTTTTTGAGTCCCCACTGAATCTTTCCTATTCCTTCAACCTCAACTATTTTTTTTCACCCTCAACTATTTTTATTCTCCTGCTTAGTGAATTCTGATAATAGATTGTTGGTTAAAGAAACAAAGCATCAAGAACACTGATTTAAAATAGAATGAGCTAACAAGGGACCTATCAATGATAATTCTGAAATATTACCTCAGGCTTGTAAGATACAAACAAATTGTAATTTCTAAGCCCATCCAGATATCCCTAGTTCTTCTAAACAAAAGTTAAAAGAGAAAAAAGTTAAAAAATCCAATTTGGCTTTTCCTTTATTAGGCATGAAATTACCCAAACCCACAGTGTGTTATTTCTGGAGAAGTTCTTGCAAATAGCAGCCAGAAAGTGCTCCTGTCTCTTCTTTTAGAAACAAAACATGAAAATTATAATAATAAAGTAATTGGGGTTTTTTTAAAAGTGCAAAATTCAAGAATTCCAAATATCAGGTCATGAAAGCAGTTTGGAGGGCTGTAACACATAGTTAAATTTCAATCTACATATTAATACACACTTGGTCCCCAAACACAATATTAATATGTCATTTTGAATTTGTAGATAAACCATGCTCTTTCTTGCATACTTAATTTAAAATAAATTAAGCAGCATGCATCACTTGGTAAGTGGAGGAAAAGTCAAACTTTGTCCTTATACATTATGAATATTATTAAAGAATTCATTAAAATGAAAATTACACTACCATCTTTAATAATATACTGATCTAAATTCATTTTTTGAAAGTTAAAATTGCTTTCTCTCCTATACTAAAATAACATTGTGGCTTAGCATCTCCAGTGGGAGTTTAGGGAAGTACAGAAGTCTCTGAAAGCAGCTTGTAAGGATGGGGAGTGGAAGCCAGTGTTGGACATACAGCAGAAAGGGCAGGGTGAGTTGGTGTGTGTCTGAGTGCGTATTTTCTGTGAGGCAAGGATTCTGCGCTGCACCATTTGTAGTACAAAGAGCCCTGGTAGTGCAACATTTAAGCACTTGGTTCCTGAACAGAAAAGGTTTGCTGTTCAAACCCACCCAATACCTCCATGGGAGAAAGACTTGGTGATTGGATCCTGCAAAGAATACAGCCTAGACAACTCTATGGGGCATTTCTGCCCTGTCACATGGAGTCACTGAGAGCCGAAATTCGATGACACCTAACAATAATTTTTAGTGCAAGTAAGAGAAGGCCAAATCAAATCAGCTCACACCCAGCTTTGGGCTGCTATCCTGTTTAGGAAGATGTGTGGAGCAGTTGGATTCACAAAGGTGTGTTTTCTTGTTTTTGTTGAGGCTTGAGTGTGGGCTGTTTGCTTATTTTTTTTGTTTGTTCACAATTGGGTGTGAGCTTAGTGGATTTCACCTAGAATTTAAAATGGCAGTTGGGCCCTCAGACTACAGGCCCTTGGGCGTGTTTTTAATTGTTTTTGTTCAAACATTCTTCTAAATAGTATAGCACTGGTCTTTCAGTTTTGATATACAGAAATAACTTGTGGTTGCTGTGATGCTAAACACTGCAACATTGATGTGTCAAATGTGATAATGTTTATCCATGCTAGACAATGTTTGGTGGAGCTCCCAGATTAAAACAGTTGGGAAGCAAGAGTGGCACCCACTACTGAAATAGCTTGCCTCCGGAAACTTTATGAACTCAGAGAAACGATATACAACGTGGTTCAGGTCTTTTGTGGAGTCATCTACTTGATGGCACTTAACAACAAACAACAATAGAAACCCAATTTGAGGCAGTTTCTACAAAAAGGATTTCTTGGCTCAGGAAATCAGCAAGTCTAGAGGTAGAGTTTGTATTTGAGACTTTAAGATAACATTAATGATAATAATAAAGATGTGAAGTGACATTATCTAGATGCTTTGCCACCATTCTCCTTTGCAGCTCTCCTTGTGTCTGTGTTGGTCAATTTATCCACTAGATATTCTCCCATGTCATGGAGGGAGATCCAAAGCCGTCATCTCAGCTTACTTAACCCCAGAGAGTTTTTGGCCTCCATGCCCCATAGACAGGAGCTCTGTGGCCTCATGGTAAGGAGTTGTACTGTCAACTCAAAGTTAGGTGGTTGGAATTTCCCAGCTGCTCCGTGGGAGAATGATGGGCAATCTCCTCTCATAATGTTACTGAATGCGAGGGGTTCTTTCCGTAGTCGATTTCCAATAAGACAAATGGATTGCAATATCTATATGCACTTTATTACAAGTTTTGGGAAGATAAAAGTTAATTCAGTACTTTTCCCCCTGGTAAACAGGCAGATTAAGTTACAATTTACATATGACTGGGAAAAACAGCTTCAAAGAGGTAACCACTGATCTAGGGGATGCATATCCTCTCCTGATAAACAGACAGATTAAACTACATTAAATGACTAAAGAAAGGAAACTAAGAATTCTAAGGCCAAGTAACTATTCTGCAGCCTGGAGAAAACTGATGTCAGTTTTATAGCTATATAACTATAGTTTTATAACTGATACATATATAGAGAATTCTGAACTTATTAACACCACCCCATCAATAAGATCTGCTGCCTCTGAAAAATCACTGGAGAGCAGCTATGGATTGGTTCCAACTTGATGGTACTCATCAACAAACAAATACTTCGGATGGATGGATGGATGGATGGATGGAGTAAATGATAGGAGGAAGGAAGTGAGTAAATATGGATGAGATAAAATCCTGGGGGAGAATCTTTTGGCTCTATTTGGGTTATGCCTCTACTCTGAGTGCCTGGGCAGATAGGATTTTATGATTGGCTGTGCCTTAACATGCCCACCCTTGTCATCAAGGGATAGAGAATCATACAAAATAGAAAAAGGCACTTTAATTTGACAAAGGGACTTATTTTACAAGACAAAATGAAAAAGTCCTGAATTGTTGAACAGAGGCAAGATACAGATGATCCTCTGATGTGTGTATGTGTAAGTAACCCGGATGTCTTCAAGGTCCCCAGACTCCTCCAGTGCCCTCAGCTGGGTTTCCACCATTTGTCTGCAGAAGTCTGGGGTTGGCTTCTTGTTTTCTATAGCTTTTCTCCCATTGTAGATACAAGCCCTTCCTTTGTCTCTCCAAAGACAAACTCGTAATATTTAACAAAACTTCACTGACAATGGAGGGAGAGTACAAAGAAATAGCAATGCCAAAAAGCATCAGGCCCACAACTCTCCGGAGCCTTGCTCTGGTTCCCGGGGTCAAGGACAAATCCTTTTCAGTAGGCTGGTTTACACCTGTCGAGACTTTGCAACAGTCCTCTTGTGGCTGTCTAAGAAGGACTCCTGGTGGCACAGTGGTTAAAGCTGTCGGCTACTACCCAAAAAGTTAGCAGTTCACACCCACTAGCTGCTCCCAGGAAGAAAAATGAGGTAATAGCCTTCGTTAAAGTGACAGGAACTCACTTCTTTTTTTTTTTTA
>NW_006399790.1:1846696-1876177 GCF_000299155.1 Elephantulus edwardii
TCACTCCTCCCTGAGAGAGACTTCACCCTGAGTCATAAGGAAAAGGGGACGGCGTATTCTCTTAGCTACTTCCTGCTGAAAAGGGACGCTGTGGGAACTCACTTCTGAACAATTCTTTCTCTTATACTTGATTAATGGGTTTAACAGATTCTAAGTTTCGGAACACCAAAACCCTCAGAGTGGGGTTTGCTCTGTAAAGGCAGAAAGAACCCAAATGGTTAAAGAATGTTACCTGTGGAGGTTACAATAAATGCATTATAAATAAGAAAGAAAACGAATTAATCCTTGGAGACAGTGAGGCTGGCTCTGGATAGGGCAGGGTTCCGAGCTGTTGTACATAGGGTTGCTGTGAGTCACGAGCGACTCAATGACACAGAGCAACAACGGCTATCCCAGGATATGAAGATAGATGAGAATTGTGTTCTCTGTTTTGCTTTTAACCACAGGTTCCAACAGCAAGAAGGGGAAAGGGTGTGATGCTATAACCCTTCACCATCCATATTCACGGAGTACCAGAGACTAAGGGGAGGTGAGTGCCTGTGAACAAGAGGCATGTGTGCTTGGGTGTTGATTTTTCTCACAAGATGTCCCTAAGCAAAGAAGCAGAGTATCTCCCAGTAGAATTCCAGGTGCTTGCAACATCCTCTGGGATCCTAGTAAATTGGAGCAAACACGAATGTGATTTTAGCATCATTTGTAGGCAACTGTGTTGTCGCTATTAGGTGCTGTCCTGTAGAGTCTGATTCATAGAGACCCCGTGAACAACAGGCCTGAACCCTGTCCTATCCTGTGACATCCTCATTATCTCTGACATGTTAGAGCCCATTGCTGGGATCACTGTGTCAATCCTATTTCATTGAGGGCCTTCCTTTCTTTTGCTGAACCTCCACCTTTCCAGGCATGAGGGCCCTCTCCAAGGAATAGCCTCTCCTAGCAACATGCCCAAACATGCGAGACAAAATTTCAGTATCCTTACCTCTAAGGAGCACTCTGGCTATACCTTTTCTAAGACGTATCTGTTTATTCTTTTGACAGTCCATGGTCAGTTCAGTTAGTACTCTTCTCCAACACCACAAATCAAAGGCATCAATAATTCTTCTATCATCCATAGTCATTGTCCTGCTCTCAGATGCATAGCAAGTGATTGAAAAGACCATGGCCTGAATCAAGCACACCTTAGTCTTCAAACTGACATTATTGCTCCTCAATAATTTGGAGTGATCCCTGACAGCATACTTGCCTAATGCAAGGAGGCAATTATAGAAACTGGCAAAATAAAAAATTATTTTAGTCTTCAATAGAAAACCCTTGCTAGTCTATAAAGTAACACTATGGATTAAGGATTTCTGCAACAATGGACATGTTCTCTGTTTGTGCTGTCCCATATGATAGCCACATGATTTGGGGAAGGGGATAAGGAGGTTTTTGTGGGCTCTGGTTTTTGCTGATGTTCACAGTGGGAGGCCAGTGTATACGCAGCTTACTGATGGCAGTATGTAGGTTGGTTTGGTTTTTTGGTGCTGGGCATGGCACATGATAGACAGGGAGGAAAATCCTGGTCTGTAATCAGAGGAGGCAGTTGGGGAAGAAGAACCAAGTACTGAGAAGGAAGTAATTTGTCTGATGAAGAATATGAGGACATATGGCCTGCCCTGTCCTTGAGAGAATCTGCAATTGATACGAAGAGGTGAGGGGAACCTGGTACTGTGGGAGAATGGTGCTTGGGGTTGTGACATGTGTATGATGGGGTGGCGCTGATGTAAATACTTGTGTGTGTCACTGTTGTTCCCTTCCTGTGCTGTCGGCTGCATGGCTTGGTCACTGGTCTCTCAGCCTGCGGATGACGCCACCAGGACCACGGGAGGAGTGAGGGGTGGCTCTCTCGATCTTATACAAAACTGTTTGTCTAGTGAAAAAATAAGACTTGAGGAACCACTCATCAAAGGAGATGATTTCAAGAACACTCACTTCAGTTGGGGAGTATCTTTTTTTTTTAAGTTTTATTTTTTTTTAATAATTTTAGTGAGCATTTACAGAGATTTTTGATTTCCATTCCTTCATTGCTGCACTTCTCTCCCCACCCATCCCTCCCTCCCCAGTTCACTCCTCTCTTTCAGAAGTAAAAGAAACACTCCCTCCCTGGTACACAATCCCCCCCACCCCGCACCTCTCCCGCCACCCCAAGTACATTCCACTATGCAACCTTAATTGTGGACTCTTGTGATAACCATAATACACTATCATACATCGCTTTTAAATTATTCACTCCCTCATCTGTTTCAGTACAGTATACACAATTTATCCAGTTTTTCTCAGTCTTGCCCCAACCCTGATATCAGTCCCATTTTACAACAGTGGCATCATGCAATATTTGTCCTTTTGCGACTGAGATATTTCACTCAGCATAATGTCCTCCAGGCTCACCCATTTTGAATAATATTGCATGAGTTCCTTGTTTTTCAATGCAGCATAGTATTCCATTGTGTGAATATACCACAGCTTCTCTATCCATTTGTTTGTTGATGGGCACCTGGGTTGTTTCCAACTCCTTGCTATTGTGAACAGAGCCGCAATAAACATGGGTGTGCATATATCTGCTTGGATGTCAGTTATGGTCTCTTTGGGATATATTCCCCGTAGTGGAATTTCTGGGTCAAATGGGATCTCTATTTGCAACATTTTGAGAAAGCGCCATACCACCTTCCACAGTGGTTACACCGGGAAGTATCTTAAGTTGAGCCCACTCAGAATATCCAAGACGAGAACTTGAGTGCAGCAGGTGAGTTGGGAGGTGACCCCAAAAACCACCAGTGGGGAAATGAGGAAGTAAGACAAGAATGAGAAGACAACCAATATATTAGGAGGTTAGCACTTTGGGCAGATCTCTTGGAGACTGTGTAACACACGTCTCAGTATTGTCCTGCTTGGTGAGAAGCTGGCGTGTTTTGCTACCACATCCTTTCCTCCATAATTATGGGCTACTTCTCCCTGGAACTCCAGCCCTCCCTTGGGTACACGTGGACACACTTCTGCAGCTGGAGGAAGCCCCAGGTAAGAATTACAAGAGCATTGGAATAAAAAAACTGCCACCATGTATAGGACTGGTGAGTGCAGAGGAGATAGATGGAGCAGGATGTCTAGAGTGAAGCAGGGTAGGTGGCCATTGTTCGCTGACAGCCTGTCACATTAGATCACCTGCTATCTGCACAGTTCATGTTAGGTGTGTCTGCTTGTCCGTGGAGGTCCCCAGTTCTTTAGCAATAGAGACCGATGCCTTGACTCTGGGTACTCAGCCTGATCATATTTTTGAGACCATCATGACCAAGGAATCCTAAGGAGTCCAGTTCCTTCAGGTCAAGAACTTTTTTTCAGGTCAAGATGTCTTTTGACATTGGTGGCTCAGTACTTACTGTACTCTAGGTAAGAGGTATATTTTCTGTTCCCATCATTGCTGCCTAATGGAGTCACGTCTTGATCTCTGAAAATCCAGCATCAGGCTGAACCCCAAAGGAAAGCTGTGGTACACTGTGCTCCTTCGTGAACTGCCCTTTCGATCCGTAGCTTCCTAGTTTAAGTTTCAGACTTGGTCATTTGTGCCACTTTCTCTCTGTGTTTGCCTTTCATTCCTCCATGGTGTTGATGAAGCCATGAGGGGGGCTGAGGTACTAATCCCAAGAGGTGAGAGCAGAAGAGCATGACAAGATAGTGGGGAAATTGGCATAGTAGAAAAAGGGATCCCCAAGCATGTCCCCAACATTTATAGGGGGAAGATTTCAAAAGTTTTACAGAAAATATGGGCATGAGTTGAAGCCCATTAAGTCCAAAAGATAAGAGCAAGCCAGAAAAAAAAAGTTTGGTTACAAAACTACTTATATAATGTAGACGGGGGGAAAACCCTCAAAAATAAAATTTTAAAACCCCTATAATATATAACTGGAAAAGAGAGAGAATGGAGGAAAGGCAGAGGAAGAGAGGAAGACCCTCAACAAGATGGATTGACATGGTGCCTGTAACAAAGGGCTCATGCAGGTCAGAGATGGGGAGGATGGTGCAGGTTAGGCCAAGATTTAGATCTACTGTTCATAAGATTGTTATGACTCATAGTTGACTTGAGGGCACAGAACAACAATCACAGGGAATTGATGTTGTCAAAGGCTCTTTAATAGCTTCAATTTTAAAGGGATATGCACAGAGTCAGAATTCAGACATTATTGAAGGAGAAACACAACACATGCCACACAAGTAAAGCCCCAAAGATTAGAATGAGCTCCTAATCTCATTAAAATGAATTTGAGAAAGATGCCAAGGATAGCCATAAAGACACTTTTACATGAATATCAAGCCAGAAATAAAATAAGGGAAAGGCTATATGTGCTTGGGGTTCCATGAAGGGACACAAAACAAATGACAAAGAGAGAATGAATCAATCAAATCTTTGTTTTCTCTTTTAAATTATTGTTTATTAAGGGAAGAGTGTTCTTTAAACCACAAGGGTGAAGGATTCTTGGCTAAACTAGAGATAGGTACAAGTTCAAGTAAGCCAATGTGTGTGGAAAGGGCTGCCTTTGGGGGGGTGATGTGCTCAGTGTTCAAGGAAACATTGCCACATCAAGCGAGGGACAGAGGGAGGGAAGAAAGAAAGGGATGGAGGGAGAGAGAGAAAGAAGAAAAAGAAGGATGGAGGAAGAGGGGAGAGGGAGGGAGAAAAAAAAAAGAGAGAGAGAAACCTGGAAAATTAAAAATTTAAAAGATACCAAAGAACAACTGTAGGTGTTCAGTAGGTTTGATTTGAAAAGGGCAGATTTTTCCAGGCATTAAATTAGCAACTAATATGTAAAAGGAAGCAGTTTGAAAATGACTAGACTCTCCTGTGGGCAGAGTAGCAAGTATAACTAGTCCAGTGGGTTGGGTTGACAGTCCAGTGCAGTAGTACATCTTCCGAATGCTTAGGGATCATTAGTTGGACAGCTGCCGCAAACTAATGTCGTCAGCACTGTAAAGTCCAAATTGAGAGTAACTGAGTCTATCGAGGTGGTTGTAGATAGATAGCATATTTGTATAGAGTTAAGGTTAGGCTAGCAACTCAAGCATTAGTTATTAGTTGTTTGGGGTTTTGTTCTTTCTTTAAAAAAATATTTTTAGTAAACAACAACAACAACAAAAGGTTGCAGACTCCTTTGGGAATCTAATATTTAAAATTATGGGCCTTCTATGCATCAAGGACTTCTTTAAAGTGCCAAAGAGCAAGGATGTAAGTTTAAAGACTTGGGTCAGGTGTGCCTGACCCAAGTCAAGGCATTTGAATTGTAGTGTTGACAGAGTGTTGAATATACCGTGGACTGCTGAAGGAAAACCAATCATTTTGGAAGGAAGTATGATCAGGGTGCTCCTTGGAGGCAAGGATGGTGAAACTTCTTCTCACATACTTTGGGCAGTATCATGCTGGGAAAGGCAGAGCGTTAGAGAAAGAGAGGAAGACCCTCATGGTTCCAGATTGACACAGTAACTGCAGCCATATTCTTGAGCATGACACAGATGGTGAGAATCTGGTGGTCAGAGTGATTGACACAGTGGAACCTCACTATACATCAAACATCCATATGTGTCAACACATCACATTTTGTTTTCAATTTCCAACACTTTATTCCCCCTAAAGCAGGATCCTGGATTTCTTAGGATTCTGAAGAGAATTCTCTCTCTAAAAATACATTGATTCCAAGTCTTACCAACCCAGAAGTTATGTTTTCAATGATCTCTCTCCAGTGGCCGGTTGTAAACATTTTGGTGGCTCAATATTAAGTAAAAAAACATTCTAATTTGTGAAACTAGCTGAGTATACAGGGTGACTGAAATTTCCATTTCTTTCTTATTTAACGGTCATTTGGGTAAGAGTTTACAAAGTCTTTAATTCAATCATTCTTATCTATTTTGTTAACATTAATTACAATTTCCACAATGTAATCACATTCTTCCCACTTTGCCCCTATCATTCTCACTTCTATTAGTCCTCTGATCTGCCCCTTTGTGCTCTCAGAGCTTTATCCTTTGGAAATGCTGCTCTCTTGATTCTATATAGTTGGTTATTCTAAGAAGTGAGTGCCTCTCTGATGGTACTGTTTTCCTTAGATTCTTGTCTATTGTTTGGCTGAAAGTTGAGCCATGGGGGTGAATTATATCCTGGGTTCACAGTGACTAAGGACCATTGGTCTCAGAGTTCAGAAGCCAGTCTCTAGTAGATCAGTAAGCCTGGCTTTTCACGTTTTTTAGTTTTATTCCACATTTCCCTTCACTCTACACAAGTTTTCCTACTATGATTCCGTAGCTGTAGTATCAGGAACCATTGAGTCCTTCCAGTCACCAGACTGTTAGTCTGTTAGTTCTTTGGAATGCTTATTTCAGCACATCATTGCTTTTCTTCCCTCTTCTCTGTTCCAGATTTCCTGTTTCTTAGTTTGGTTTCTAATCCATGACAGCATCTTACATTTTTTAACCTCTTCTCAGCAACTATATTTGACACTTGCCACATATATGACCCGAGGTCAAGCTCCAACAGTTCAACTTTTTTAATATTTTTTAAATTTTAGTGAACGTTCATAAAGAGATTCATTTTCTTCATACGTTCATGCATACATATTTTCCTCCCTCCCACTGCCCTAGTTCTCTTTGAAGATTATGCTTGTCCTGTTCCAGGCTGTTAATAGTCCTACACATGATTTCCAAATGTCTTTTCCTTTCAGATTGTCCTTCCTTAAAAAGATTTCACCAAGTTGTTTGCCTCTTGTTTACAGCTGCATTGGTTTCAGGTAGAAGCAGTGCTGTAATATATGGAATGACCACAAGATGACACCCTTGGGAAACTTTGTGAGTCGGTTTCCCAGTGCCGACATCTAAGCAGAGCCTTGTAAAATGCTTGTGGAAGAGGAAGGAATATATATTATGGGGGAGGGAAAACATTAATGGTCAAACATCCCTGACACTTTCCTGGATTTTGGTGTACAGAGTTAAGTCTTGATTGCTTCTACTTCTTAATTATCAGTTTTTGGAGGCAGATTTACACACTACTCAAGCAGATCTTTTACACTCATCTATTTCTCCATCTCTGCTGACTCTGTGTGTGATTTAGAAGCTGCTCATAAAGGGAGGAAAGAGCCTGTCTTCCTAGGGAGTGCAAGCTTATACATTTCAGTGTTTTATTGCATCTGTTCCCTGGTTCGCTGCCAGTAAGAATATTTGCTTTGTACAGAAACATCACAGAATGTCTCTCTGGGAAAGGAAAAATTCAGATCAATTCTCTCTGAATATGAGGCCAAGTTGAAAGAACATCAGAGGAAAAAGGGCAGATAGCAGTGGGCTAAGATGGTAAGCAGAATTGTGCACTGAAATAGACATATCTGTTTACTCTTCATCCTTGCTCCTTCTAGAATTTTCTGGAACTCAGCAGCAACAAAAATACAACTATGTTTTATGCTACATTCAGTTTCTCTCCCCCCCCCCCGTGGTAGTACTTACTGTCGTTTGGTAAACTTATTAAAGTACAGTTGTCTCTGTTTAAAAAGAACCCACCGTTGGTTTGTGGTCTTTGGCAGGAAGCAGCTCAGAATAGATGCCATGTTTCTTTGGAGTATGGCTTTGGCTAGCTCTCTTTTCAAATTGGGGGGCCCTGCAAGTGGAAAATCACCACTTTTGTGAACCATGTACCATATAAGGATTCAGGGGAGGGGAAAGAAGCTTTGGATCACCCAATAGGAAAAAGTGCTCATGATGAGTAGAGGTAATCCTCAAGAATTCCACTGCAGGATTTCTCCTTTTGTTTACTTTCAAGGGTAAATGTGTGTTTCTAAGCAAAAGTCCATGGGATGGAATTCCAAAGTGCTCAACTGTTGGAAACTATGTGTTGTGGTCATTTAGAGAACAACTTCATTAGGCTGGCTTGGTGCTAGGTGTTGTTCACAGGGATGAAGAGATTAAAGAGACACTGTTTCTCTCCTCTGGGAACTTCAAACCTAGTGGGAAAGACAAACATGCAGAGACCCCATGTTATGCTTGGAATTAGAGTCGGATGCCAAGAGCAAAACAAAATCCAAGTACAGCTCTGCTTGGCTGACCATGGCTGCAGCAGTTGGAAAAAAAAACCCTACTAACTAATGTGAGCAAAATAAAATTCTCTTTTGTTCTCTAAGTAGGTAGACAAGTGTGGATTTCTTCTTCTTCTTTATACTTTTCGGATCTTTGCCAAATTCCTAAAATAAGCATATTTGGAGGGTTCCCCCCCACCTTATTTCATTTACCCTCATTCTAAAAGTAAGTCAAAATCTCAAGAGGAAAATGTATGCTTTTCCCCATCATAGGCTATTAGGCAACATGCCAATGATGACACCACAAGAGCGCCTTTCCTTTTCTTTCCTTCCTTCCTTTTTTTTTTTTTTTTGTAATAGTCTTAATGTTATCAAAAGCAAACACTTCTGGAATGGTTACTATGGTGATGGGTAAGAAATCTTGATGGCTCGGTGTGTTTTTACATAGTGGCCTGTTTACCAAAGGTCAGCAGCTCCACAACAGAAAAATGGTCAGTATCCTCCCATAAAGATTTACTACCTAGGAAACCCAATGGAGGCTGAAGACTAGAGGGCAGAGGATATGGTACTGGATACTGTTCTGAACGCTTTCACAGATTAACTTCCTTAATCCTTGTGACCACCTTACGCAGGAGGAAATGAAGGTGCAGGAGTAACTTTCCCAAGATTACTTAAGGAGAGAAATAAGTGAGTAGCTGAGCCAGCTCACACCAGAGGCTGAGCTGCCTAATTGAGTGAGCATTAAGAAGGAAGACTGTTTCCTCCTAAATTCATTTCCCAGGTAACTGAAGCTTGCCCTCCTGTTTCAGGATTGAACTGGGTAAACACTCGTTCTTAAGAGCAAAGTTGGAGAAAGAGGGGAGTTCTGGGATTGGAAAAATGGGCCCAAATCTGTTCACTCAGAAAAACTCCCAAGTGTAGACAAAGTATTCCCAGCTGGTTGGCCTGGCCTGACCAAAAGGGTCAAGGAAAATAACAGGTCCTTCTCTGGAAAGGCAGCTGGACCTGGGAGTAAGCATGAGAGGAGGAGTGGGAGGTGAGAAGAGTCCCACAGAAAGAGATTGAAATTAGGGGTAGGGTTCAGGTTAGGATTAGGGCTGGGGATTAGGACTAGAGGTTAAAGTTACATGTTAGTGATTGGTTTAGGGATAGAGATTAGGATTTCACACTAGGATTTAGGTTAGAGTTGAGAGTACTTTGTGGTTTGGATTAGAGCTAAGAGTTAGAGATTACGGAGTGCATTAGAGATTGAGATTAGGGTTAGCAGTTGAAGGTTTAATGTTAGAGGTTTGTAGTTACCAAATTGCCATGTTCAGCACAACATCCTGGTTTTTTTCTGAGTGCCCAAAGCTGCTGGCCACTTTTGGAGAATCTGAGAGAGTGTTTTGCAAGAGCACAGTGGGATCTCAGATGTAGGAGGACCCAAGAGTTTACAACCCCAGTAAGGTCACCTGAACAGAAACTGAGGACTACAGATGACTGCCATGATAGGGAAGGCCATGGGGTTAGCGAGGTGCTCATGATCAAGAGAGAAGCCCAGGAATCCTAATTGGAACACAAACAGAGTTGGATGGCTTGCCTCAACAGCTGCCTTTCAGGATTGGTCCAGGGGAACTGAGGGGCGAGGCTCAGCAGCCTCAGGCATGGAAAAGCCAGGACAAGCAGCAGTCTTGATAGAAAACAAACAGTTTCCTGGAAGAGGCTATATGTTTATTATATACTTGGCGATATATTGTTATTATGTGCTACTGAGTCAGAACAGACCTTCCAGAGGGTTCGCAGAGGCTGTAACTTGCATGGGAGAAGATTGCACATCTTTCTCCCATGGAGATTGAATCACCCTAGATTGGCCATGCAGCTCCTTACCCACTAGACAAGAGCTCCCTGCTTGGCCATATAAGCAGTCAGCATCCCCACTGAAGAAAATTAGATCCAAAAAAGTGAAGTAACCTGCCAAAGGACACACAGCAGTTAGTACTCATTATATGTGGATTTCCGTGTTTGAATAAGACTGTCACTTATAACAAATCAATGAGATTAATTGTGAAGATATGAGAAAACTAAGACTCTGAAAGACTAGATGACTTGCTCAAGGTCACTGAGATGCCAGAACTGTGTTAAAAATCTAAGCTGATCTGACTCAATGGTTTGCTGGTAAATGTTTAACAATTAGCTTTTAGACAAAACAAAATAAGAATGCCTCCCCAATCCCACATGTGCATTAAGTTGATTGTAAATTTGACTGATATAAATGATAGATAATACATCATTTACTACTACTACTACTACTACTACTAATAATAATTTATTATGGTAAATTGTATATAGCTAACTGATTCTCATAGAATGTTTCCATTTATTTTTGCTAGATTATTATATTTGTTCTTATGTGCCATAGAATCATAACTGACTCTTAGTTGACCCTCCAGTGGATTTTCTGAAACTGTTAATCATATGTGAAGAGACCGCCCATCTTTCTCCCTTGGAGCAGTTGAAGGATTAGAACCACCCTGCCTTTGGGTTGGCAGTGCAATTCCTTGCCACTAGGCCAACAACCTTTGATTTGTGATGTTGGAGAAGAGTAGTGAATATCCCATGAACTACCAAAAGAACAAACAAATAAATATATTTTGTAGAAAATTAAACCGCATGTTCCTTGGCGGCAAGGATGGATCTTTGATATTTTGGACATGTTGTTAGAAGGGGCCAGTCCTTGGGAAAAATAAAAAGTGCTTGCGAAAGGTGGAGGATCAGCAGAAGGAAGGAACACCCTCAATGAATGGGTTTGACTTAGTGACTTTAACAATGGGCTCAAGTGTATCAGAGATGACAATGATGGCACAGGATAGGGCAAGGTTCAGATCCATTGTTCATAGGGTTGCTATGAGTCATAGTTGACTCATGACACATAACAACATTGTATTTGTAGTCGATCTGTGGTTGCAACTGATAAATGAACATTTTCTCTGAGTTGTTGCTGTTGTTTACCACTGTGTTGGAACCAATCCAGAGCTGGTCCTCTGGCAAGTTTTCAGAGGGGGAGTTAATCCCATGGGGGAAAATTGCGATCTTTCTCCTGCAGAGCAGCTGGAAGATTTGAACCATATGCCTCGGGGATTGTGACACAGCTTCTTACCACTGGACCAATGCAGATCCTTATAAATGAACATAGTTCCTAAGAAATACTGATAGCTGTTTTTTAGATGTTAGTAGAAAAGAAAAAGTGATGCAAAGAAGACATGTAAGAAATCCCATTTTTCTTCAGTAACATAAGTAACTGTTTTATAGAATCACATAATAGTTTTCAAATGCCAGAACAATCATCTCTCAATTATTTATTGTGCTAGTCTTTGCAATTGATTGCTTGCATCAGAAATCTGGACAGTGACTAGGGATGATAGAAGGAGAATTGATGCCTTTGAGCTGTGGTGCTGGAGAAGAGTATTAAATATACCATGGACAGCTAAGAGAACAAACAAGATCTGACCTAGAGATGATGAAACCAGGCTGCTCCTTGAAAGCAAGGATTTTTAAGCTCCCTCTTACATGAATGTTCATCATGCTTAGAAGGGTGGAGGGACAGTGCATGAGAGGAAGTCTCTGGATCAGATATATTGATTCAGTGACTGGGGTAATGGCAGTAGATGTGTCAGAGACAATACGGTTGGCTGTTGTCCATAGGGTTGCTATGAGTCACAGGTGACTCAATGGCACCTAACAACAACAAACAACATTCACAATGTAAGGAGCCCTGATGGCAAAATGGTTAAATTGTTTGATTGCTAACCAAAAGGTTGATTTGAACACACTAGCAGTCAGGAGATCAGGGATGTATTGTATGGGGCAAGTCCACTTTCAGGAACCTCTCCAAAATATTGGAGAGCAGTGATGTCTGTTTGAAGACTAAGGTACACCTAATTCAGTCCATGCTCTTTTCAGTCACTTGCTATGTATCTGAGAACTAGGAAATGAATAAGGATGACAGAAGAAGAATTGATGCTTTTGAGTTGTAGTGTTGGGGAAGAGCACTGAATACTTCCATGGACTGAAAAAAAAACAACAACCCAGCAACCCCACAACAACAACCAACCAAACAAACAAGCGATCCAACTCATATATGTCTTGGGGAAAAGAATAGCCAGAGTGCTCCTTAGAGGCAAAGATTACAAAGCTTTCTCTCTTAGTTTGGACATGTTCCTAGGAGAGGCAATAGATGTCCTTGAAGAGGGACATCATGCTTGAAAAAGTGGAGGATCAGTGCAAGAGAATGAGACCCCCAGCAAGATAGATTGGCATAGTGACTGCAGCAACTGGCTTGTGTGTCGGAAATTATGAGGATTACATAGGACAGGGTTCCGATCTGTTGTTCACATGGTCACTTTGAGTCATACTCAACCCGACAGCATCTACAACAACAACAGCCACTCTATGGGAGAAAGATATGTCAGTCTGCTTCTATAAAGATAACAACTTGGAAGCCTTATGAGGCAGTTCTTCTCTGTTCTATAGGGTCACTATGAGTGGGCTGGATTTTGTGACAGTGGGTTTGATTTTGGCCTTTTAATCTGCATTATTAAGATTTTATCCATCAATTCCTTAAGGCTCATTGTTGTCGTTTGTTACCATAGAGTTGTTTCCAACTTATAGTGACCCATTGTACAATAGCACCAGTATTATCATTGCTGATGTCAGATGGATCCTGGCTGAAAGTAAGGAAAACCAGAAGAATGTCTATTTGTGCTTTACTGACTATGCAAAGGCATTTGTGTGGATTATGACAAGTTGGGGCTGACATTGAGAAGAATGGGAATCTCAGAACACTTGACTGTGAGTAACCCATACCTGGACTAGGAGACTGTTGTGCGAACAAAGCAGGGGAGCACTGCATGGTTTGGAATTGGGAAGGAAGTGTGTCAAAGATGTCTTCTGTCTCCATACCTGTTCAGTCTATATGTTGAGCAAATTATCTGAGAAGCTGGACTCTGAAAAGGAATGTGGCATCAGGATTGGAGGAAAACTCATCAATAACCTGTGTTATGTAGATGACACAACTTGCTGAAAGTGAGGAAGATTTGAAGCACTTGCAGGAGATCAAGGAATGCAGCCTTTGGTATGAATTGCATCTCTATGTCAAGAAAACAAAGATTCTTACCACCGGTCCAATAGGCAGTATCATGATGGATGGAGAGGAGATTGAAACCAACAACAGCTTCACCTTGCATTGATCCACAATTAATACCCTTGGTATGAGCAGTCAGGAAATAAGGAAATGCATTGCACTACGAAAATGCAGTTAGGGACCTTTCCAAATTATTGAGGAGTGGTGATGCCAGTGTGAGGTGCATCTGATTCTGGCCATGGTCTTTTTTATTACCAGCTATGCATCCATGGCCTGGACAATGAATAAGGATGACAGAAAAAGAATTGATGCCTTTGAGCTGTGGTGTTGGGGAAGAGCACTTAACATCCCACAGACGGCCAAGAGAACGAACAATTATGCCTTGGAGATGGTGCAGCCAGAGTGCTCTTTGGAGGCAAGAATGATGAGGCTTTGCCTAACATACTTTGGGCATATTGCTAGGGGGGGTTATTCCTTGGAGAGGACATGATGTTGGGAAGAGTGGAAGGTCAGCAAAGGAGAGGAAGACCCTCAACCAGATGGATTGACAAGGTGACTGCTGCAATGGGCTCGTGTGTCAGCAAGTGTGAGGATGGTGCAAGACAGGACTGGTTTCAGATCTTTTGTTCATAGGGTCACTATGAGTCATATTAGACTTGATGGCACCTAACAACAACAACAACACAACAGAATCAAACATTGGTTGGCCCTGTACTATCCTCACAATTGTTTCTATATATGAACTTATTGTTGCAGCCACAGTGCAAAACCATCTCATTGAGGATCCTTCTCTTTTTCATTCATTTTCTACTAAATATGATGTCCTTCCTCAGGTACTTGTCCCTCTTGATAGCATATCTCTTGTTCATAGATAAAGTTCAGTATTCTGGAGCATGCTGGCTGTACTTCATCTGAGATGAATTTGTTCTTCTGGAAAGCTATCACAAGGTACTTGTAAATGGGATGAGATATGCAGTGTAGTTGTTGTTAGGTGCTATCAAGCCACTTCAAACTCATAATGAACCTATATATGATGGGAGTATTTATACCTCTAGGTTTGGGAAATTGGAAGAAATGTAGAGTATCACCCAATTATGTATTTATTTCCACCACAGATATAATAGACATAAATAAGGTAAAGCTCATAGATAAAGCTGAAAAGCAGTGAAAGAAGTAAGACATTTTTAATATTACCTTTATTTTGAATATAATTTATGTATATAATTTTATATTATTTCATTTTTAGTAATTACATTGTTTAACAATAGCCTTGCAAAATTTCTGAAAGTTCAACATTCAGTTTTCACAAATTGGTATGGGCCTACTACTATTGGTCTGACCTCTTGGACGGTCATTTTTATACCTATCACAGCTATCTCTACATCAATGAGGTTTCCATAAGGATATCCAGGAGGCAGTGTGATTCTTACATGGAATCCATTGAGAAAGGTAACTTTTTGAAGTATCCTACCCACAATATTCCCATTACAGAATTATAGGCATTGTAGAAACAACTGTTCTGTAGTTTTGGTTTTTGGTTTGTTTGTTTGTTGTTGTTTTTAAAAAAGCAGAATAATTTCAGTAGTGACATTCAAGGGAGCTCAGTGACTTAGTGATAAGAAATTAATAGTGCATATTCAAAGGCACTTGGTTCAAATCCACAAGCTACTTCATGGGGGAAAAAATGGGTAGTCTCTTCCTGTGCACTGCCTCTGAAAATTGACTGGAGGGTCAATTAGCTTTGAGTCCACTCCAACTCAATAGTACACAACCCAATGGTATTCATATAAATGTAGAGTTCTTTTGGCTATAAAGATGATTCTCTGGAAGGAGAATTGCATCTTATCACAACATAGGATACATTCTGAAGCCTCCCTCTGGATGCATTCACACACACGCATACGCACATGCATACACACCTATTAGATATTCATCGATAGCTGCTGTTTATGCCTGTAAATCCATATATATCATTTCAGTATTGTCACAATTATGATGCAAAAAATTCACCACAAAACTCAATAATTGTGTTAAAATAATGATCATTCACTCTCCTTCATGTATCTGGGAATTGGCTTATCTAGGCTGGTCTTGAATGGATTTGGTTCTAAGGTACAAGTTGAGTCTAAGTTTATTCCAATTGTCTCCAGTCTTCTCCTTAACAACAAGCTCCCAGGCCCATCTGCTGATCATGACAAAGACCGAAGTATAAGAGAACAAGCCCAATTGCAAAGGCATATTTTCCTCTGCTAGCATCTCATAGGTCAAAATGTGTCTCATGTCTAAGAGTAGTAGCAACAAGATGGGGAAATATACTTTGCTGCTTTTGCTCTCGTGCTCCCCTCTCCTCCTCCCTTCTCCCCTCCTCTCCCCTCCCCTCCTCTCCTCTCCTCTTCCTCTCTCTCTCTCTCTCTCTCTCTCACACACACACACACACACACACCCACCCACCCCTGTTGATTCAGAACCAACTCATAGCTGACCCTCCAGCTGGTTTTCAGAGGCGGTAAATAACATGAGAAGAGATTGCCCATCTTTCTCCCATGAGCCTCCTGGTAGATTCAAACCACCAGAGAGGTACTGCCTGTGGATTAGCAGTGCAACTCACTGTGGGCTAAGCCACCAGAGCTGTAAAAAGATCAAGGTCCACATGGGAACAACTATATCTGACCTTTACCAACTTCACAAAGGGGAACTGTCCCCATCAACAATATCAACAACACAAAATGAATTCTCATGAGGTGAGAAATGTCCCCCTCACTCCTATACTTCTTTCTACTCATCTTAACACAATCTTACTGTTTTACTGGGTCCAAAATCCAATATGATAGCTCACAGACCTCATGGAACCATATTGGGGAAGTCAAGAAGCTGTGCTGCAATCCCAAAGGCATGCAATTCAAATCCACCAGCTGCTTTGTGGAAGAAAGATAGGCAATCTCCTCCTGTGCAATTACCTACCTCTGAAAACCTGCTGGAGGTTCAGCTATGGGTTGGTTCTGACTCAACAGTACACAGCAACAATAATAGGATACAGTCAGGACGCCCTCTGAAATGTATTCACAGGCTCCCCCTCCCCTAATTTTCACTAAAACTTGAGCAGAGGCTCTTAGTTTAGCTCTGGTTCTGTCTGTCGAAGATAGCATTCTCAAGGTCAGCTCCATCTCATGTTGGATCTCTGGCTTGGTCATGGCTGCTGCTGCCATAGGTCTAGCAGGCACAAGAATTTCTGGACTGAAAGGATGTGTTATATTCTCTTGCTTCTTCTTTGCTGGTTGAGAAGATCTAATTTTGCTGCTGGATCTGCTCAATTTAATGGTGAGGCTTTTTTGGACAGGCTAACACACTGTATTCACATATTTCCACTTATCCACATGGCAAAGTCAAATTCAATGGATAGGAAAGTATTTTTGAACAATAAGCTCCACAAAAGTTCACTACTTTCCTGCTAGTGAGAGAAAAATGCAAAGTCTCATGACAAAGGGTATGAATTTAGGGCAAGGAGAATTGGAAATAATAATTGCAATCTGCCATGTCATATATTTGCCAGTCAACCAGGAATCAAGCGTCAGCACTTCACTAATTTTTCAAAACCACTGTGCTTTGAACTATCTAAATGAAGAAAGGAGATCATGACTATTTTAATATGCAGAACCACAGAAAACACAGTCCCTTGAATTTGGTATTTCAGAGAAAGCCTCTTCCAGGTTTTGAAGGTAGTACTAAGGAATGCGTTGGACTTGGCTCTTTCTCATTTTTCACTATACTGCTCAGCTACTTGCAGGTTTAGCCATTTTTCTGCCCATTTTCCCTGCCATGCTGAGATACACGTACAGAGTACCTGCTATCCATCTTTGGATGTCATGGTGGCTGCCACTGCCTCTATCCCTAAAGCCCGACATTCTAGATTTTGCAGTGTCTCAGTATAGTGCTAAGCAGTTTGAAACCCATGCCTTTCACTCAGTCGCCATGCAAATTTGGGGAAGCTTGGAGGCCTAGTCAGTAAGGAACTGTAATGCTAACCCAAAAGCAAACAGTTCGAATCTACAAGCTGCTCTGTGGGAGAAAGTTGGATAGTCTGCTCCCAGGTGATTTATAGTCTCCAAAAACCAAATGGTCAGCTGTGAGTCAGATCTGACTTGATGGCAAGGAGTTGCATTCTCTCTGAATTTTTGTTTCCTCACTCACAAAGGGAGAATGATTTCATATCCCTCACAGGGAGTTGTGTGGTTTAAATGGCATGAGGTTAATACTTGCAGTGGTGCCGGGTATATGCAAAGAAAGCACTTGATAAATGGTTTTGATTGGGGACAATAACATCATATATCTTGGATGAATTTTTTAACTTCAGATTTGAAATCTAGATTTTAACTACAAAATCCATAAAGACATATTAGACTTGAAGATATTTTCTGTCTCTGGGAAAACGCTCGTCATCTTCCAGAAAGGTATCAAGTATCGGCCTGTTGTCAGGGAAACCTTGGCATGCTCCTCACCAAATTCTGAGAACTGATTCCTTTCTACCTGGAGATTACCCAAGGGTCACTCCATCTCCAACCTAGTTCTTAGACTTCTGCATCATTCTTCCTGCCTGCTGCTGAGTGGTAGGCACCTATCTACAACACACACACACACACACACACACACCTACATCTCCTGGAAAATGGAGCACATTCTCTAAGGTCCAGTCAAAAGATTCTGGAAGTGATAACCTTCTGTGCTTAAGGTGACTCCTTTCTGTCAAATCTGGAGCTGACAGAGCCTCTCCTACACCTTTAAGGATAATTGTGCCTTATTAAAATACATCAACAGTGGATCTGAGCAGAGGAAGCGTTCTAATTTGAAATAAACCCATCTCACTTACCTCGCCTGCAAGTCAACTTAATGAACAGTTAAAGGAAGGCTTTTCAGTGACACAGAAACCCCTTCAAGTTCATTGCCATCAAATTGGAATTGCCTCAGCTCACTCTCCAGCAGGTTTTTGGATGGGAGGAGGTTGCCTGGCTTTCTCCCAAGGAACAGCTGGTGGCTGTAAATAGAAAAGGGAGGGGTGGTTAACAATGCAACGCCCAACCAGCTCAACCACCAGAGCCCCTAGTGGGCTTTTCAGAGTTGGTAAATCTACTCCCAACGAGCCCTGCTGACACAGTTGCCAAAGAAGTATGGCCATTGGAAACCACCTCTTTGGAGAAAGATGTGGCAGCCTGCTTCTGTAAAGTTTTCAGCTTGAAGCCCTAGATGACAGTTCTGAAGTGCCTTCCCCTTCACTCTACCCATCCATCCACTCACGTTTCCTCCCCTCTCATCCCTGTCAATCCTCAAATTGCTTCTGTGTAAACTTTTTCTTAGCCTTTCCCCTTCTCTCAGCCTTGCATATCCTGTTCCATAGTGTTAATTACAAGACATACAATGTCCAGCTATCTTTCACATTGTCCTTCATTTACCTTTTCTAATCAAGTGTTTATGGTTTATCTATTTTCCCCTTATTCTTTCCTACTCTCATAACCATTAGTTTTTTCCATACTTAAATATTCCCTAGTTTGGAGGTTTTTAAAATAACAGTGGTCTCACACAGTATTTTTCCCTTTTTGCCTGAGTTCTTTCACTCAGCATACTGCCCTCTAGACTCATCCATGTTGCATAGTGTTTCTAAGTCCTTAATTGTTTTATTTTCTTAATTATTTTTCAATGCCTCATGATGCTCCATTGTGTGAATATACCACTGTTTATCCATTTGTTTGTTGAGAGGCACTTGGGCTGTTTACATTTCTTTTCTATTGTGAATAATACTGTAATAAACGTGAGTTATATCAATTCTTTTGTTAAATTTTTTTTATTTTATTATTTTTGTGTGAGTGTACTGTCAAATCAGCTCTGACTGGTACAGGAGGAGATTGTCCCTCCTTCCCCGGCAGAGCATCTGGTGGATTCGAACCGTGCACCTCTGGGATTGTAGTTGAGTTATATCAATTCTTCAGTGGCTTAAAAATCCACCTCTCTGCTGTAGAACTGATTCTGACTCCTGGTAACCCTTCAGCAAGTTTTCAGAAGCTGTAAATCACATGGGAGGAGACTTCCCATCATTCTCCCAAGGAACACCTGGCGGATTTAAACTGCTGGCCTATTGGTTATAAGCACATCACACTATGCACTCAGCTACCAATAGTCCCATCAGTTACAGTGTTACCCTAGCCTGATGATGCCTGCTGATTGTCACGTGCTCCAATGTCAAGACTCACACAAAACCAGAGAGGAATCTGTGGACCCTGGGGATTCCTGTTATATGAAGGGACAGTAAGGGAAAGGGGACAGAAGGATTTCTAGTGCTCTAGTAGCCTCATAGGTGAGCAGTTGAGCTGCTAACTGAATCTACCAGTAGTTTGAACAGTAGTTTGAAAGATGGACAATATCCTCCCATGTTATTTCTAGCCTCTGAAAACCCATTATGAGTCAGTTACAACTTGATGGCAATTAGTTGAGGCAGGTAAGGGTTTAAGTGTTACATTCTGGATAATACTTTGAGGTCCTCACTTGGACTGGAAACCAAGTGGGGGAAAGGGAGAAATCAATACAGAAATGTCTTTGCTGATGTACTCTCAAATGTGAATGTGATGCACTCTTGTAGAGGTCTCTAGATGTTGCAAGCACCATCATATTACCTACTTTTTGAGTACAGATTTTTTTTTTTAAAAAAAGGCAGCCTGAACATAAAGACAAAATATTCATGTATGACTGAAATAATGAGTCTCTAAACAGTTCTTGTGAAAGTGACTAGAAACTTGAGTAGGGAGGGAGTTTGTCCAAATTCCAGTAACCTTGAAATTCATGACACCATTTTTTTCTCCCTTGTAATTAAAAAGAGTAGACTCGCTGTATAATAGTTACCATTGTCCATTCCATAATGGAAAGAAGTGGGCCAACTTTGTCAGTTAAGTCTGTTGCAATATTCATGCATATGACATTTTGTTTTCAATAGCATTTCTATTCTCTTACCCTTCTAAGGAGATTTATGGTAATCAAATAGTTTTCATCATGCCAACCTAGGATATGAAATACTACATCAGAACTCCTAGAGGTTTCTGATTACAGTGGGTAGATTGTATGCAATGCTTTAGCCTTACATTGACAATGTTGGCCGTAAGAGATGGTGGTTCTGACGAAAGGAAGAAGGGGCACTATTGACTCTACCCACAGCCCACTTCCCTTTTTGTTAAGTTGTCTACCCTTTCCGTGGCTCTAAATGGAGAGTTTTGGATCATTTCAGTCAAACATCATTACATAGTAATGACCCAAGGTGGCCTATTTTGGGTGAAGGACAGCCCTCCATGCCTCCTGTCCCTCTCCTACTGTACTTGAACCAGGAGCCTATAACCCAAATTTCCATCTTGATGATGAGCTTGTGACTATGAGAGGAATTAGTGCCAGGATAAGTCATGCTAATTAGAGTGGAATTCAGTAACTGTGGTAATGGGAGTAGGTGCGTCAGAGACAGTGAGGTTGGCACAGGATAGAGCAGGATTTAGGGCTCTTGTACATAGGGTCACTATGAGTCACAAGTGACTCCACAGCACGTAACCACGTAACAACAACAACAACAGGGAAAATGGAGAGAGGCTGGACCACATTTGACTCTGCCTTGTTGTTAGGTGCTATTGAGTCAAGTATAACTCATAATGGCCATATGAACAACAGATCTGAAGCCTGTTGCATCCTGTGCTATACTTACACTTCCTGACACACTTGAGCCTATTGTGACAGTCACTTTATCAATCTGTCTGATCTTTCTCCCTTTTCTTGTCCCTCTACCTTTCCAAGCATGATGTCACTTTCAAAGGAATAGCCTCTCCTAGCAACATGCCTCAAGTATATGAGACAAAGCTTTATCATATTTGCCTCCAAGGAGCACTCTGGCTGCACGCTCTCCAAGACATATGTTTGTTCTCTTGGCCTTCCATGAGATGTTCAGTGCTATTCTTCAACACCACAACTCAAAGGCATCAATTATTCTTCTTCCATCCTTATTTATTGTCCAGGTCTTGGATGCATAGCTAATAATCGGAAAGACTATGGCCTGAATCAAGCTTTTCCCTAAATGGTTGTTATGGATTAAATTGTGCCCCTCTCTTCCAAATATGTGTCAACTTGGCTAGGCTATGATTCTGGGTATTATGTAATTATCCTCCACTTTTGTGATTTGATATAATTATCCTATGTGTTAAAAATCCTATCTTCCATAATTAAAGAAGTAGGATTGGTAGCAATTATATTAATGAGGCAGGATACAATCTACAGGATTACATTGTATTTTAAGCTAATCTCTCTTGAAATAGAAAAGATATTATCAGGCTTTACAGCCAAGGAAGAAGAACTGGTACTAGAACACATCCTTTAGATCCAGCGTTCCACTGCTGTGAACCTCCTAGATCCAAATGATTGATGCTAAGACATCTGAAGATCTCGGGAGTGGGAGGGAGGTCAAGCCAAAGACGTTGACAGGAGTCAAGGACCTTCCCCTCAAGATGACAGAGAGAAAGCCTTCCACTAGAGCTGACCCTTGAATTCAGACTTCTAGCCTCCTAACTATAAGAGACTAAATCTCTGTTAAAGCCATCCACTTGTGACTTTTCTGTTATATAGTAGTAGCACTAGATGACTCAGATAATGGACTTCATTCCATGTAAGGTAAGGTGTTTTCTTACTGCTTAACTCAGCTTGTGTCAGAGTTTTCTGACCTGCACTCAAATTGATCTAAATTGGGCTCTGCTTGTCTTTCTGCCTTTGTTGTTGTTGTTGTTTTATTGGGAGCAACAGGTAGGAACTGGAGTTGAGACGCAACCCAAGGAACTTTCATGGAAGTTCTGTGGCCAGAGAGGGTTGTTATAAGGAGGCCCCAGCACCAAGGGACTGTGCTGGAGAGCTTGCTACTGCCACACTGGGTTGAGTTAGCATTTGTTTGTGGCCACATCCAGACAGAGGCTGTCCTGCTCAGCCTCTGAGGGAACTAAAGGCTCAAGACTGGAACTGAAGCTGTCTGATGAGAGGGTTGTTGTTGATTGCCATCTAGTCGAGCATGACTCATAGTGACCCTAAGAACAAAAGACCTGAAGCTTTTCTATAACTATCGTCATTTATCAAAGTTAATAGAGTTTCCGGAGGCATGCTGTTTAAGAAGTGGGTGCCACTTCTGCCTCCAAACTTGTTTTAAACTGTAAGGTCCACCTGTCACTGTCCACCATGTGTAACTGTTGTGGCATTCGACACCTCAGTGGTACAAGGTTTAGCATCACAGCAACCCCAGGTTACCTCAGTACAGCAAATTGACAGATGAGTGCTCTACCACTTAGAAGAATGTTCCTCCAAAATAAAATAACAACCAACTTTTAAATACAAAGGCCCTCCACAGGTCTTGTTGACTCTAAACAAGTGGCTTAAATAAAAAATAGCCAATATACTGTTGTTGTTGTTGATGATGATGATGATGATGATGATGATGAAAGGGTAAAAGGACAAAATCACTTTAGAGCTGATTGGAAGGCTGATCAGGAGCATCCTTTGAGAACATAAACTTCTGTCTTTTTGTGTTGTAACAGGAGTTACCTGTTATGCTATTTAAAACACATCTGCTACTCTGGAAACATCAAATGTGATACCACACAGAACCTTGGGAAGAGAAGTAGGACTTGATTACAGATGTCTGGCTTCCAAAGTCGGCATCTATCTGCCCTCTGGTGTTTCCATGAAATTCGAGTTTAGGTTAAGAGTAGTTTAGAGGTTCCCACCCCTGATGTCTGTGGAATTTCAAATACCACCACTCTGAGTTGCTTCTATAGGGTTGATTCTGACTCATGGTATAACTCCATGTATGTCAGAGGATATTTGTGCTCCAGAGTTTTTGTAGATGTGCCCGATTAGAAGCAGATCACCAGGCCTTTATCTCAAGGCACTTCTTGGTGGGTTGGAACCAACAACCTTTCAGTTAATATCCTAGTGATTGACTGTTCTACCCAGGGACAATAAGTAAGGGTGGCAGAAGAAGAATTGATGCCTTTGAATTGTGGTATTGGAGAATAATAGTGACTATCCCATGGCCTGTCTAAAGAACTCTTGGAGAATGTGTAGCTAGAATGCTCCTTGGAGGCAAGGATAGTGAAGCTTTGTCTCACATACTTTGGGTATGTTGCTTGTTGTTGTTAGGTGCTGTCTAGTCGAGTATGATCCATAGTGACCCTAGAGAACAGATCTGAACCCTATCATATCCTGTGCCATCCTCACACTTCCTGACACACTATAGCCCATGTCAGCAGTCTCTGTGTCAACCTACCTGGTCAAGGGTCTTCCTCCCTTTGTCCAATCCTCTATCTTTCAGAGCATCATGTCCCTCTCCCAGGAATAACTCCTCCTAGCAACATGTCCAAAGTATGCGAGGCAAAGCTTTATCATCTTCGCCTCCAAGGAACATTCTGGCTGCACTTTTTCCAAGACACACTTTGTGGCTTTGGCAATCCATGGGATGGATGTTCAGCACGCCTCTCCAATGCTATAGGTCAAAGGCATCAATGCTGCTTTCTTTTTTTAATTTTTTTATTTTATTTTTTTCAATGCTTCTTCTGTTACCCTTATTCATTGTCACTAGGAAAGGTTTTTCCTTGGAAAGGGACATCATGCTTGGCAAGGTAGAGGGTCAGAGAAAGAAAGGAATACACTCAATCAGATGGATTGACTCAGTGACTCCAGCAATGGACTCAAGTGTGTCAGAGCTGATGAGGAGGGCACAGGATAGGGCAAGATTCAGGTCTATGGTTTGTAGGGTTACTATGAGTCAAACTAGACTTGACAGCCCCTAACAACCACATGGGGCAGTAGCTGATAACTTTCTACTCTAGGAAAAGACAGAATCTTATGATGGTCTTCGACCCAACAGCCCTTGTTTCTGTGGTGATCAGAAATCTGCTTTTCATTTTGTTCCCAAAAGTGCAGAAAATGAAGTATTTGAGAAGTGGCCATAGAGGTGGCCAGATCTCCCTTTAAGAAAGAATGCAGTTAGCACTTACAGCTAGTGCTTGAGCACAGAGCCTGAGTGGTCGAGTTAGGGGAAGGTGGCCCTTGGGCCCCCCTCCACCTTTCCTTTTTCAAGTGTCACAGCTGTGCTGTTATCTGAAGATTTCCCCTGCCTGATCTTGCTTCTTCCCTTTTTATTTTCCAGAAGTTCCACACTTCCTCCAAATAAACCTCTGGCGCACTTAACGCTGGGTCACCACTTACTTCCTCCAGGTCCCCACTGACATGATTTGCATTATTCATTTTCATCTTGTGCCCAGGAAAAAACATTGTTCAGATTGTTTTTTCTATTCCTTATACCAAGATAGGAAACAATTTGTTTGTTTGTTTGTTTCTTAAACCTGCAATATTCCATTTCAAGAAATACAGATATCTGTGTTCAGTGCTTTTCTCTGTCATGCAGGCTGTATAAGTGGAGCCAGAATGTCTGCCTTGGGTTTTGTTGTGAAGTGATACGTGATCTGCCTTGACAACATACAACACTGAAAAAGATTGTTGCTATGGAAGCTGGTGTGTGCAGTAAAGATAGCCCAGCTGGGCCATAGGTGACCCTTAAACCCATTGCCACTGAGTCAATTCTGACACATGGTGAGCCATGCTTCATTTTTGTTGTTATCATTTTTATGACAGACCTTTTCTTCCATGGGGCTTGAACCACCAACTTTTAGGTTAGTAGTAGAGCTTCATTTGGGCGATCATTTTAACCCTTGTTGATGTTTTTGCTATTAATTCAGACTCACAAAGACAGAGGAGAACGGCTCCACAGTGTTGTCTTTCTTTTAAGGTGTGATTTGAATGAAAGTTTACAAAGCAAATTTATTTTCCATTCAACTACTCGTACCCATTTTGTTTTATCACATTGTTGTTGTTGTTGTTATGTGCCGTCGAGTCGCCTGCGACTCATAGCGACCCTATGTACAACAGCCCTAAACTCCGCTCTGTCCTGTGCCAATCGCACTGTCTCTGACACTCCCATCCCAATTATCCCAGTCACTGAATCAATCCACCTCATAGAGGGCCTTCCTCTCCTGCGCCGTCCCTCCACCCTCCCAAGCATGATGTCCCTCTCCAAGGACCTTCTGAGGCTCCGTCTAACTTACTTTATCACATTAGTTGCATCAGAAAGCTGGACAATGACTAGGGATGATAGGAGAATTAATACCTTTGAGTTGTTGTGCTAGAGAAGAGTATTGACTGTACCATGGGCTGCTAGGAGAACAAAAAGGTTTGTCCTAGAATGGGTGAAACCAGGCTGGATGCTCCTTGGAGGCAAGGATTCTGAAGCTTCGTCTGACATACTTTGGGCATGTTGCAAGGAGGGACCAGTCCTTGGAGAAGAACATCATGCTTGGAAGGGTGGAGGGACAGCACAAGAGAAGACCCTGGATGAGATGGGTTGACTCAGTGACTGGTGTAATGGGGGTGGGTGTGTCAGAGATGACGAGATTGGCTCAGGATAGAACAGGGTTCAGAGCTGTTGTACATAGGGTTGCTATGAGTCGCAAGCAACTTGACAGCACATAACAACAACACTAGCATTGCCCTTTCTCCACTTTCTTCCTATAATTCTCATTTACTATTGTCTTTTAAACTTCTCTGTTGTTTGGCTGAAAGTTGAACCATGGGGTGAACTTTCTTCCAGGTTCTAAGGGTGGCTAAGGGCTACAATCTTGAGAACTCTACCAGTATTCCTTGCATGAGTAAGCCTGGCCTTTTCTATGATTTTGAATTTTGACCCACGTTTCCCCTGCTCTATCTAATATCTTTTACTGTGATCCCTTTTAGAGAGGTCAGCCGCCAGTGGTGTCTGGGAACAATCTAGTTCATCTGGTTTTCAATGCTGTGGCCTTTCAGAAGCAAACCATCAGGCTTTCTCTTAATATGCTTTTGAGTCGGTTCAAACCACTAAACTTTTGGCTAGTAGTCAAGTGTATAAGCATTTGTGATAGGCAGGGTTTTCCTTGTTGCTAATTGTTGTTTGGTGCTCTTGAATGGAGTGTGATTCACAGCGACCCTATGAACAACAGCTCTGAACCCTGTCCTATCATGTGATACACTCAAGCTCCTCACTGCAATCACTGTATCAATTCATCTAGCTGAGACTCTTCCTCTCTTTTGCCATCGCTCTACATTCCCAAGCATGGTGTCCCTCTCCAAGGAATAGCCTCTTCTAGCAACATGCACACAGTTTGTGAGGTAACACGGAGCATCCTAAAACTGAGATTGACAGCAGTTTGTTTTATTGAGGAATTGATCTGCATGTTGCTAATTACTTTGTAGCTTGGATATCTTTATTCTTGCTTGTTTATCATTGTTCTAATTAGGATAGCGCTTGTCTGACAGTTTTCTGTACTTGTGGGTTACTGTGATGCTGAAAACTGTGCCTCTGGTATGTCAAATGCCAGAGGAGTCACCAGTGAACCAGTGAACAGGTTTTAGTGGAGCTCCCAGATTAAGACAGATGAGGAAGAAGGATTGGCAATCCACTTCTGAAATAACAGGCCTCTCAAAACCCCATAAACAAAACCCCTTGTTGTTGGTAGGCTCTGTAAAGTCTACTCCAACTCACAGGGCCCCTATGAACAACAGATTGAAACCCTGCCCCATCCTTCACTAGCCTCACAGTCTCCACCATGCTCAAGCCCATCGCTGCAATCACTGTATCAATCCATCTCCTTCTCCTCCTTTGACCCTATAATTTTACAAGCATTATATCCTTTACCAGGGACTTGACCTTCCTGACAATATGCCCAAAGTATGTCAGGTCAAAGCGCCATGACTGTGTTTCTTCCAAGGCAGATTTGTTTATTCTTTTCGCACTCAGTCTTGAAGTATGACTCTGCCTATCACGAATGAGGACTAGCAACTGTTGGAAAGAACGCTGGGAAAACACCACAGCACAAATTCCATTCTGCTTTGCATTATTTATAGTAGGAAAAAAATAGGGATGTACACAAGGAAATGTTGTTGTTATGTGCTGTCAAATTGACTACGACCCATAGCAACCCTATGAATAATAGTTCTGAACCCTGCTCTCCCTTGAGCCAACCTTACTGTCTCTGACATACTCAGCCCCATTGCAATAGTTATAGTGTCAGTTCATCTTACCCATGGTCTTCTTCTCTTGTGTTGTTCCTTCAACTTTCTAAGCATGATGTCATTCTCCAAGGACTGCTTCCTCCTGGCCATGTACCCAAAGTATGTGGAACTGAGTTTCAAAATCTTTACCTCCAAGAAGCAACCTGGTTTTACCATCACCAGGACAGACCTATGTGTTCTCTTGGCAGTCCATGGTATGTTCAATACTCTTCTCCAGCACCATAACTGAAAGGCATCGATTCTTCCTCTGTAATCCTTAATCATTGTCTAGCTCTCAGATGCATAGCTACTAATTGCAAAGACCATAGCCTGGATCAGGCAAGTCTTAGTCTCTTGACTGACATTGTTGCTCCTTAGCACTCTGAAGAGGTCCCTGACAGCAGATTCTCCCAATGCAACTTATTTGATTTTCTGACTGCCGGTGCCAACAGTGTTGATTGTGGAGCCTAGCAAGATGAATGCTATATCAACTCATCATTTTCTATTACTATTAAGATGTGTCTGATGCCCAAGAAGAGACATTGACAATGCTTATGTCATGATGATGATGATGATGATAATAATAATAATAATACATGAAGCCTGTATTTAAGTAAGAAGATGGGAAGGAAAGAAATGAATTGGTAACACTGAGTTTCTTTATGCAATAGAAATGTAGGTGCTTTTAAAAAATTCTTTTTTCCTCTATGTATACACTGCTTTTAAACCAAAACAGGCTCTAATACTTTCTTTCTGGAGAAATGTATAGACCCATCTCTTTTTTAATTCGATATTCTTTGCCACTGTCACAATTCAAAGGCATTAAATCTTCAGTCTTCCTTATTCGTTGTCCCACTTTCACATGTGTATATAAAGCATTTGAAAATACCATGGTGCATCTTAGTCATTAAACTCATATCCTTGTTTTCTAGAAATGTAAAGATGTCTTTGACAGCAGATTCACCCAACACAGAACATCCTTTAATTTCCTGACGGCTTCTGTCATGGATGTTGATCCAAGTAAAATGAGATGCTTGACAATTTCAGTCTTTTTTCCATTTATCAGAATGTTGCCTCCTGGTCCAGTTGCAAGCATTTTTGTTTTCTCTAGAGAGTATAATGTACTCTATATGTTGTGGTCTTTGACCTCCATCAATAAAGACGTCAAGTCTTTTGCACTGTCTCAAAGCAAAGTTTTGTCATCTGTATAATTCAGGTTGTTGGCGTGTCTTCCCTCCAAACTTGATGCAATATTTTTCCTCATATAGCCCAGCATTTTAAATTATTTGCTCAGCATATTGATTGAACAGGTATGGAGAAAGGGTATAACCCTGACACAACACCTTTCCTGATTCTAAGCCATATAGTATCCCCTTGTTCTGTTCGAAGAACTGCTTCTTGGTTCATGTACAGGTTCTGTATGATCACAACTAAGAGTTCTGGAATCCAGTCCTTCTCACTGTTTTCCATATATTATGATGCACACAGTCAAATATCTTTGCATAGTAAATAAAAACTAGATAAATATCTTTCTTGTGCTCTCTGCTTTCAGCCAAGATCCATCTGACATCAGTATCTCTTGTTCCATAGTCTTTGAAACCCAGCTTGAATTTCCAACACTTTCTTATTGGTGTATTGCTTTGGTAATTTTGGAATAATCCTCAGTAAAGTTTTACTGATAAGTGATATTAATGATATTCTTCAGTAATTTCCACATTTTGTTGGATCATCCTTTTTTTGGAATGGGAACAAATATGAGTCTCTTCCAGTCTGTTGACCAGGTTGTTCTCTTCCAAATTTCTTTGCACAGATAAGTGAGCTTGTCTAGAGCTGCCTTGCTTGCTGGAGCATATCATTTGGTAGTCTGTCAATTCCAGGAGACTTATTATTTGCTATTGCCTTCAGTGCAGCTTGCACTTCTTTAGTTCCACTGGTTTTTGATCATATGCTACTTCCTGAAATGGTCAGCGTTGACTAATTCTTTTTGGTACAGTGACTCTGTATACGTTCTGCCACCACCACCACTGCCACTCTTTTGATGCTTCTCGCATTATTCTATTTTACCCATAGATTTCATCAATATTATAACTTGAGGAATTTCTCAAGCTGAAAGAACTGGAGAGAAAATTCAAACCTCAAGTTGCAATACTA
>NW_006399790.1:1876287-1877728 GCF_000299155.1 Elephantulus edwardii
AGCCAGTCTCACTGACTAACATACCTATCCCCATTGCCTTAGTTACAGTATCAATGCATCTCATCCAAGGTCTTCCTCTCCTACACTTCACTCCACCCTTCTGATCATGATGTCCTTCTCCAAGGACCGATCCTTTCTGGCCACATGCCCAAAGCATGTGAGATGAAGCTTCAAAATCCTAGCTTCCAAGGAGAAACTTGGTTTCATCCTCTCCAAGACAGACCTGTTTCTTTTCTTGGCAGTCCATGGTATGTTCAAGACTCTTCTCCTGCACAACAACACAAAGGTATTGATTTTTCTGTCATCTTAGTCATTGTCCAGCTCTCTGATGCATAGCAAGAGATCCAGAATTTCTCATCTTTCAGGAAAGGATATCTTCAGTCTCAAAAATACCACTAGAGCATCAGATCTAGAAGAGACCTGTCTGGACTTTGGAATTATCACATTGTATCACCAATGTAAACAGAGACAGTAAGTCATAGAACTTAGCAGAAGTTAAGTGGCCAGGATCTAGACTCAGTTTGGCTTCAAGCAAAAATCTTTCTCTGAAGATGGTACATGGGATTTAGACTTACCTCCTCCTAAACAAGAGATGGACAACAGTGTGAGAGACCAGTAGTAGTGTGTTGTGCAAGGAATCACAGAAGTGACTGGTGATCATATTGAGAGGTGGCTGGGGAAGGGCGGGTTTGACCAAGTCGCTGGATGTGGAAGGAATAGGGAGGAACCAGGGAAAGGGTAGAGACAAGTCACACATGGTTGGGGTTAGTGGGCACACTGAATGTATTTCTGTAAAGGAAGGGTCTTTCACCTGCTAGGTAAAAATACCTGTCTGTCAGATATTCTTCTAACAGTGAAGATCCAAATTAAGATAGACTAGGAAGAAGGATTTTCTATTTACCAAAAAGAATTGACTGACAGAAGAATTTCAAGAAACAATATATGATCAAGAGGCAATGGTGATGAAGGAGGAAGTTCAGGATGCTCTGAAGGATTTGGCAAAAAATAAAGCTCCAGGAATTGATGGAATATCAATTGACATATTTCAGCAAACAGATGCTGCTCTGCATGTGCTCATCAAGTTTTGCCAATAAATCTGGAGGACAACTACTTGGCCAACTGCCTGAAACCTATACTTGGACCAAGAAGCAGTCCTCAGAACAGAGCAAGGAAATACTACGTGGTTTGATGCTTCAACGATTTAGATCCTCCCAGAAGAACTGTGGGTGAGCATGAACATTACTGGTAAGTATATTCATTTTCTCCTGGACACAGAGCCTACTAATTGATCCTAAAAGCCTTCTGAGGTCCCAACTCTTCTCACTATCTCTTAGTTGTTGGAATGGACGGAAAACCTCATAAGCAGTTCCTTACATCACCTCTACCTTGCATGCGAACTTCTGAGTTTTAAAACAACCCAGTGGTAGATGGAATTTGCTCC
>NW_006399790.1:1878488-1937267 GCF_000299155.1 Elephantulus edwardii
GATGCATCCTGTCCCTGTACCTTTTCAATCTGTATGCAGAACAGATCATTTGGGAAGCAGGGCTTTATGAGGAGGAGTGTGGCATGAAAATTGGAGGAAGACTCATTAACAACCTACTATATGCAGATGACACAACTTAGCTTGCTGAAACTGAAGAAGACCTGAAGCACTTGCTGTAAAAGGTCAAGGATTGTAGTCTTCAATATGGATTGAAGCTCAACATCAAGAAGACAAAATTCTCACCACAGGGCCAATTGGCAGCACTGTATTAGATGAAGAGATTGAGGTTGTTAGCAATTACAGATTACTCAGATCCACAAGCAGCGCTCTTAACACCAGCTGTCAGGAAATCAAAGATGAATAGCTTTGGGGAAATCTGTTGTCATGGGCCTCTCCAGAGTGCTGAAGAGGGACACTATTAGTCTAGGTACAAAGGTGCACCTAATCCAAGCCATGGTTTTCTCAATTACTTGTTATTCTTCCAAGAATTGGACAAAGACTGATGACAGAAGAATATATGCCTTCAAGTTGTGGTGCTGGAGAAGAGTCTTGAACTCTTCATGGACTGCCAAGAAAACAAATAGATCTGTCTTGGAGAGGGTGAAACCAAGTCTCTCCTTGGAGGCTAGGATTTTAAACCTCTGCCTCCCTCACTTTGGGTGTGTGGCCAGGAGAGATCAGTCCTTGGAGAAGGACATCATGCTTGGAAGGGTGGAGGGACAGCGCAGTAGAGGGAGACCCCGGATGAGATGGATTGATACAGTAACTGGGGTGATGGGGGTTGGTGTGTCGGAGTTAGTGAGACTAGCTCAGGACAGGGAAGGGTTCAGAGCTTCTGTACATAGGGTTGCTAAGCATTGCAGGTGACTCAATGGCACATAACAACAATAATATACTATGACAGGTTTGGAAGCAGGAGTGTCATCCACTTCCTAAACAAGATGCCTCTAGAAACTCTATGAACTTTGATAAATGTTGATAGTTCTAGAGGGGCTTCAGGCCTTTTGTTCATGTTGTTATTGTTGTTAAGTGCCATCGAGTCGCAGGCAACTCATAGCGACCCTATGAATGAAAGTACTGGACACCTCGTGTATAACTTTTGTCCTCTCTCCAGGGTCATAGGGTTTCAGAGGCAAGCTATTGTGGAAGTGGATGCCACTCCTGCTTCCAAGTTTGTTTTAATCGGGGAGCTTCATGAAAAACTGTCCACCATAGGTAACCCTCTTGCATATGACTCATCAGTGTCACAGTGTATGGCTTCACAGCAACCTTCACGAGTTACCTCTGTACATACCCTAGGAACAAAAGGTAGCAGAGGTTACCTTTTGTTCATAGGGTTGTTATAAGTCGTGCTCAACTCGAAGATAATCAACAACAACAGAGAGACTTGAGGATTTTGTAGTGAACTTGACTTTCTTTGGGGCTCAGAGCCCATGATGAAAGCCAAAAACCCTCTTCACCCAAGTTTGCAGGCATGGAACCTAGACTTCTAACCAAGTCAATGCTTCTTGCTCCAAAGGAGGAATGGAAGCTTAACAAGACAAAAACACTTGTACAAGATTTTCTGGCTCCTAGCGCAGGACAAAGGGGTGAAGTGTTCAGAGTGGGTGACTCTGCCAAAGTCTTTCGAGCAATTGGGTGGTTCAGTCTACTTTACAGAGTTAAGAAGACATTAATGGCCATTGCTGTGCATAGCAGTGATAGATAATACCCTTTGCTGAATTTTCACTTGAAGGATGAAGGTTAATTAGTTTCTCCTACTTTAGCATGTCCCTAACTAACTTCAGAACCTTGAGAACACCTATTATATTTTCTGATTTTCATATCCTCAGCACTAAAATCTCCAGGATTTGGGTTCAATTCTAATAATCAACTATAACTCATTGCTGTAAAGTCATAACCAACTCCTAGCTGACCTAGCAGGGTTTTGGAGGCTGTAAATGTCACAAGAAGAGATTGCTTATCTCTCTTCCACTGAGTCTCTGGTGGATTCGAACCACCAGAGAGGAACCACCTTTGGGTTAGCAGCACAACACCCTGTGGACTATGCCACCAGAACTTCCCATTCAAATAAGGAGTCGTTTATTTAGTCTTTTGGTAAGCACTCCACATGTACTGTCATTTAATCCTCTCAACCACACTATGAAGCAGATATTTTCCTTAGGTCAATTTTATGGATGATGAAACAGGGCCTAAAAGGATTCAGGACTTCCCTCAAGCAAGTAAAATCAGAACTTCCATTTGAGCGGAGCTCTGGCCAACTCCAGGTACTTGTTCTTAAACCCTGCCTTGCCATCTTTATGGAAAATTCTCGCTTAATCCACTATTATTCTGTGGCCCAACCTTGATACTTCAGTGAGAATTGAGTGCCCTGTTTGTTCCAGTAAGACCTATAATTGCCCATCTTTTTGATCTTGGCCCAGTGTGGCATAATGACACTTGTCCCCGTTGAACAGGGAAGAGTGAGGATTAACAGGGTGATGAATGGCAAGTGTTTTGAGCTTGTTTTTAATGAAATCTTGGTCTCATGGGACCACATGGGAAAATATTTCTTTTTAATAGGGAGTGAGAGGCTGATGAGCACTCAACAGCAAGAAGCATTTTGGTTTTAGACGCTGGTCTCTTAAACCAAGGGCTGTCATTTTGTTTAATGATTTCCAGTCTGAATAAGCAGTGTAACAAGTGAGCCTCAAAATCTGTTAGTCAACCAAAAGGTAAACGTTTTTGTAACCAGGAGATAGGGGATCGTTACAGCCTTTAAACAATATAATCTCAGAGCACCCCTTCCATTTTAGCAACTGGCAGCATAAAACACGTGGGTTTTAACCATTGTACTATGATAGTCGGAACAGCCAGCTGATAGAAAGCTTGAGTTTATTCCCAGGTAGGAAAAATAAGCTTAGAACCATGTTGTGTGTTTATTTTACTTACAAGCAGCCCCCGGGTTATGAGAATGTCCATTTTATGTACAAGCAATAGTTACCGACCAAGCCCTACAAAGCCTATTGCATTAAAAATGCAGTTACAGTGGTTTGTAATGACAAGTGGGTACTGCTTGGCAACACATGTCAAAACACTGTCATTGTTATGAGCGTATTATTATGTTAAAGATGTTTTAGTGTATCTGGTAGAGTTTCTAGGGATCCCTGGTTTCTAGGGAGTCCCTAGGGAGTTGTGTTGCCAACTCGAAAGTGATGCCTGTCTGGCAGTTCAAATCCACTAGCAGCTTCATAGGAGAAAGATGGACCATTTCCTCCTGAGCGATTTACAGCCTCCTAAAAACCTGCTGGAGGATCAGTTATGAGTTATTATAATTCGACAGCAATGAGTGAGGGGGGGATAGAGAGGGAAGAGGGAGAGGGAGAGGGAGAGGGAGAGGGCAAGGGCAAGAGCTCATTTCTAGTTGAACCCTGGTGACAGTGATTAAAGCACTTGGCTACTAACCAAAATGATTGGCAGTTTGAACCCCCCACCACCCTGCTTCTATAGAGACTGAAGGTCCTGGAAGCCATGTGGAGCACTTCTGCTTTGTCCTGTAAAGCCATTGTGAGTTGGAATTTACTCAGTGGGTAGTGGTGGGAAGAGGTTTTTATGTATATGGCATGTACTTTATACTAAGACAAACATTTGACTCACTGCTGTTAGATATAAACAGTGGCCAATTGGTCTGATTTACATACAGACTTGACCTACAGACCCAGCTCACAGCCCGTCTATATATGCTTTCAACTCCACTGCTAAAGACTAGAAACATCTCAGTCAAGCTATAACCTTCCTGGAAATGATATGCTTTATCCACTGGAAAAGAAAACAGGATCTCTGGAAGAGAAGTTAAGCATAGGGATCTGGCTTCCAGCTCTTCTTGGGTTCCAAGGAGCTAAAAACACATACTTTGGGCTAGATTCTAGGTCTGCTAAGCTCAGTATGGTCAAGAAATGAAAAGATGTGTTGCATTGGGCAAATCTGCACCAAGGACTTATTTTAAATGCTGAAGAACAAGGACATTAGTTTAAAAGACCACAGTGCTTCTGCCCCAAGCCATAGTATTTTCAGTTGCTTCTATGCATCTGAAAGTCGGACAATGAATAAGGCTAACAGAAGGTGAATATATGCCTTTGAATTGTGGTGTTAGCAAAGAGTATCAAATATCCCATGGGTTGCCAAAAGAACAAACAAATCTGTCCTGGAGAAATTTCACCCAAGGTCCTCCTCAGAGGCAAGGATGGTGATGAGCTTATTGTCAGGAGAGGCCAGTTCTTGGGAAAAGAGATCATGCTGGGAAAGATAGAGGATCAACAAAAGAGGTGAAAAGCCACTTTGATAAGGATTGACACAGTGACTGCAAGATTGGGCTTGAGCATGACAGAGCATGAGGCCAGTGCAAGACAGAGCAAGGCTCCAGTGGACACTCACAGGGTCTCTGTGAGTCATAGCCCAATGGCACCTAAGAACAGGTCCACTGCTGTTCCTCCCTGAGGCATTCATGCCTTTAAACAATGTTACACTCCTCATACCCTTGCTTTCTCTCTCAAGGCACCTTGAAAGGTCCCTCATAACCTTATATATAATTTCCCATTGTTGTTTTTAAATGTCTGTCTCTCATGAAGGTGTACTCAGCACATAATGCAAAGCTGGACACGCATAGTAAGTGCTCGATAAATAATGGGAAGAATGGAAAAAGCCATTTTCAATGGGATCCCAGATCTTACCTCACCTTTCTGTTCCCTCCATAAAAAGACATGTTTCACAGCTAGATTCTGGCTTTAGAAGTTTGTGCTGGAGGAGTCTGTGTGTCTTCTAGAGATGACCTGAGAAAGCTCAGGAAACAGTTCAAGGGCTCTCCATTCAAGACTGTTCTCCTTGACATATAGGGAGGCTTTGTAAGAATTGGGAAAGAAATGTAGCTTGTCTGTAGTCTTCTGACTCCTGCCCATGCGTCCATCTCCTGCCCCTGTGAATCCACCACTGCATTCACCCGGAGGCTGTGTTTCCCATTGGCTGCTCCCAAGCCTGTGCATGGGCAGGGCACTAGTGCAGGCCTCTTATGGGAGATGTGGGTCTTCTCCAGAGGGTGACTTTGACCCCAGGGCTCCTCGCTGAACTGGCAGAAATCTACCCACAGCTGCACCGCAGCAGAGATAATTTCTTCTCAATCCTGCCTCCTTCCTTCTCTCTTCTACTTGGGTCAGAACCCATGTTGCCAACCGAAGGCATTTCTCCCCCTCTCACCTTCTGTACCCATCACGGGCATTCCCTCCTTCTTTATCTCTTGGCGTCATCTTCTAGACATACGTGATAAAGGAACAATAGGTAAGTCCTCTAGAACTGTTTTCTCATCTGTTAAATGGAAATACTAGAACTTACCTTTAGGGTTGTCTTGAGGGTCATGTAGATAATTTTAGGAACGTGGCCGGCAGTGTGTCACATAAAAGCTACTATCATTTTCACACCAGCTACTTCCAATTCACTAAAACAATATATTAGAATTTTATAAATAAGCTAGTATGAAAATAATGTAAAATATAATGTATAATGTATATGAATGATTGTATGAAACACAATACAAATGCATGATTGTATAAAACACAATATATATAAGTGAAAGATACTGCAAAGTTATTATGTGAAAATCCATACAAAAAGTTTTAAAAAGCTACTCCTTCCCCTTTTCACTGATACCTTGTCTCCAGCAAAGTATCTATAGCTCTTTCCTTTAAATCTCAAGTTATCAACTGCCTAGATACTGCACTTTGCCTGTGTTAATATGATAGTAGCATTTTAATGATAGGTTCCCAGTGGCAGAAGCCATAAACCGTTCTAACAGTGGAACAGCCAGAGTGCAATCATGTGATGGTGGCTCTTCCTTCACCTCCTCTTAAGTTCCTTTTCTGCATCTCTAAACTCCTCAAGGATCGGAGAAAACCCTTTAGCTGTCTCTTCCCTACCCCCAGTAGAAATCTGCTGTCAGAGAAGACCTGCAAACTCCTCACATTCCATTTTCTATCTTGCTACCTGCTCATCAGGTCCAGAGGGTAGGTCTGTCCTGGGCATTTGGGAATAGGGACAGTGAATCTTCCAGCCTCGTTAATTTTGCCTGTCTCTTGACACAGTAGCCCAGAAGCGAATTCATAATAGTTTAGAGGAAGCAGGGACAGTCCGGAAGAATGCAGAAAAGACTACCTGACCTGCCTCTGCCTTTGTTACTTGAACTATTTCCATAGCCTTCAGGATCTCCCTGTGTCGGCTCACTTCAGGGTTTGGCAAATGAAACTTAGAAAACAAAGAGAGCAGACACTAACTATTTCTCCTACAGTTTACACCTTAGAGCAATCTCAGCAGCAGACACCCATATATGTTGGTCCTCATCATTCGGGAGCTTCAGGGGTTCCTTCTTCTGAGCTCCTGTGACTCTCAGTCCGATACCTTTCTTGAACTTGCCCCAGGATAGGGCAGGCTGGAAAGTAATTGTCCCAGGAGTACCTCTCAACCAGCGGTGGTGGGATTTGGTGCTTAACTTCTCCATCTCCCTTTCCCCTAGAGTGCGACGACTCTATGGCACACATATTCTGCACCAGCCAAGCACAGCCCACAAATGGAACAATTTTTTTCTAAAATAAGTTCTTCCCATTGCTTGTGGCAATAACCTGTACACCTTTCTATTCATATGCCTTCATTAGTACATACCCTTAATTAAATGCATACTTGTTTACTTAGAAATTATACACAATTACCTAGTATATTAAGTCACAATCTGCAGCGTGGGCCAGGCAGATGCCCATATTTTATTAGATACTGGCATGGTCCACAGAGAGATGTGGTGGGCTGCCAAATACTGAAAGGGAACAGACTGACCCACCAATGTTAACTATTCAAAAACCCAAACTCATTACTGTCAAGTCAGAATTTACTGGGATGCCCGTAGGTTTTCAGAAGCTATAAATGGTGCAGGAGAAGATGGCTCACCCTTCTCCCTTGGAACAGGTTAATCCATTCAAACTGCCCGACTTTGAGCTGGCGGCACAACTGCCTAGCCCCAAGACCATCAGAGCTCACTATGCTACCTGTTCGTTGAGTTTATTTATGAATTTTGTGGGTCAAACTAATTGAAACAGAAGTAACAATATTTTCTTCCTCTACCCTACTTGTCTTTAATACCCCTTGAGACGTTTCCACTCTGCTTGGAGGCCACTGGTTTGCTCACAGCCAATCTGCATTCTCTTGCTCATCTTCTAGAACCTTCTTGAATTGCACCTGCTTTCCATTGCCGTCTCAACGCCTCCAGGACACTGTGCTCCAGCCTCTTCCCTCCTTTAACCCCCTTTTGGTGCCCTTCTGCACCATTAAAATCACCTTTGGTTTATCCGTCCTTTCCCAAGGGTCCCCTCCAAGCTATTGCAGTCCAGAAGCATCTCCCTCTATCCAAAGCCCTTGGACACATCTAGCCATAGCCACAAATATTTTTTAAACTCACCACCTATTTATTTGTTTCCCTAGCTGAGCTCTAACAGCTGCCTGCAGGCCAGAGCTATTTGAGTGCAGAGAAGACAGGGAGCTAATTGGAGGTGACATGGTTTTTATTAGGTGGCACCAAGTTGTACATCACAAAATCAGTCGATTGCTTGAAGAGGCTCCTGGGCTCTGGGCACAGACTGCGCTGTTCAGCACCCCCAGAATCTGACTGCTCCAGTGACTGGCTCAGGACTGTAAACGTTAATTGGCCGATGGTACAGAGACAGTAATGAAGACGTGGAGAAATTGCTTTGCCGTCTAGCTGAGAGGACAAAGCTGTGCCAGGCTCAGGGTGAGTCGGCGCCATGCTTCTCATGAATTACAGTCTCTCTTCTGCCTCCCCAGGCTTATTCAAGCACACTCAGAATAAGACATTTAAAAAAAAAAAAACAACCAAACAAGCAGCAGCCGGAACTGAAATTTTAAAATGTTTGTCTCTCAAAGCATACAGTTAACCCACTTTTTGGTGTGCTGAGATACATACCATAAATTTCAGCAATTTCTATGGGTTCCAGATTTTCACGTGCTAACTCTGTGGCTGGGTTATAGTCCCCAACTATCCAATTAAACACTAGTGGAGGCGTTGCTGCGAAGTTCTTTGGTAGATGTGTTTCCAATCCATAATCAGTTGACTTTAATTAAGGGACATTATTCTAGGTCATCTGGCTGAGCCTGATGCAATCAATGCCCGAGGAGTTGAATTGAAGCTTCCCTGACGAAGGAAAAAAAATTCTACCTGTGGGCTGAATGGCCCCCTTTTTGAGCAATTTTGCATGTCATTGCATAGGCCTTCCTACCATACAACATTTTTGCTTGTATCATATTCCACTATATAACGGAATCCTAATGTATTTAACCAAGTCCTTACTGTTTGGATTGCTTCTAATTTGGGGTCAGTATCAAGGTCACCATTAGCAGTCAAGCTGATAGGCCTTTAATTTTTGGACTTGGCTATGTCCTTTGCTCAATGATTGATGTAGGATCTTTTTTTTTAAAAAAAAAAACCACACAAACAAACAACAAACCCCAACCATCTTAGGAAAGCACAATGCACATGCAGAAAAGGACATCCATTATGAGCATGTGGGTGAATGTTGTTGTTGTTGTTGTTATGTGCCGTCGTCGCTTGCGACTCATAGCGACCCTATGTACAACAGCCCTAAACTCCGCTCTGTCCTGTGCCAATCGCACTGTCTCTGACACTCCCATCCCAATTATCCCAGTCACTGAATCAATCCACCTCAGAGAGGGCCTTCCTCTCCTGTGCCGTCCCTCCACCCTCCCAAGCATGATGTCCTTCTCCAAGGAACGGTCTCTCCTCACAACATGTCCAAAGTATGTTAGACAGAGCCTCAGAATCCTTGCCTCCAAGGAGCCACCCGGTTTAACCCTTTCCAGGACAAATCTGTTTGTTTTCCTAGCAGTCCATGGCATTCTCAATACTCTTCTCCAGCACCACAGCTCGAAGGCATCAATTCTCCTTCTATCATCTTTGGTCATTGTCCAACACTCTGATGCATAACAAGTGATTGCGAATACCATGGCCTGTATCAGACGCACCTTAGACTCCAGAGAGACACCATTGCTCTTCAGTACTTTGGAGAGGTCCTTAACAGCAGACTTTCCCATGGTGATGTGCCTTTTAATTTCCTGGCTGCTAGTGCCAAGACTGTTGACTGTGGAGCCAAGCAAACTAAAGCTGTGTACAATCTCAATCTCTTCACCATCCATCCTGATGCTGCCAATTGGTCCAGTGGTGAGAATCTTTGTCTTCTTGACATTGAGCCTCAATCCATATTGGAGGCTGCAGTCCTTGACACTCTGCAGCAGGTGCTTCAGGTCCTCTTCAGTTTCAGCAAGCAGGGTTGTGTCATCTGCATAACACAGATTGTTGATAAATCGTCCACCAATCTTGACCCCACATTTCTTCTCATAGAGCCCAGCCTCCCAGATAATCTGTTCTGCATATAGGTACAAAAGGTATGGAGATAGGATGCATCCCTGGCATACGCCCTTCCCAATTTTGAACCATGCAGTGTTCCCTTGCTCTGTTCTGATGACTGCCTCCTGGTCCAAGTATAAGTTTCGCATTAGAACGATCAAGTGTTCTGGGATTCCCATTCTTCTCAGAGTCAGCCACAGTTTGTTATGATCTACACAGTCAAATGCCTTTGCATAGTCAATGAAACACAGATAGACATTCCTCAGGTATTCCCTGCTTTCAGCTAAGATCCATCTGACATCAGCTACAATATCCCTAGTACCACGACCCCTTCTAAACCCAGCCTGGACTTCTGGTAGTTCTCTGTTGATGTGCTGTTCTGGTCGTTTTGGGATAATCTTCAGTAGAATCTTGCTTGCATGTGAAATCAGTGAGATTGTTCTGTAGTTTCCACATTCTGTTGGGTCACCTTTCTTTGGGATAGGAACAAATATAGATCTCTTCCATTCAGTTGGCCAAGTGGTTGTTCACCAGATTTCTTGGCACAACTTGGTGAGCACATCCAGGGCAGCATCTGTTAGCTGAAATATGTCAATTGGTATACCATCTATTCCTGGAGCCTTATTTTTTGCCATTTGGATAATCTTCAGTAAAATCTTTCACATTTGGGTGAGTAGACTTTTACAAATGAACACACCTCTGTAACCCGTGACCAGAATAAGCAACAATGTGACCAGTACTCTGCAAGTCCCTTGTATGTCTCCTGTGTGATAAATCTTTTTTCCCCTTTAAGTTGAGTAGCAGCTGGCAAAACATGAAATTGGCTAATCCAACACCACCTTTGTTTTTTAAAAAATTATTTTTTACTGTTATTAATAATTCACATGGCAAAGCATACACCAATCCAACAATTTCCATACTTACAATTCATTGATACTGATTACATTATTGAAGTTGTGCAACAGGATGGATCACCTTCCTTTTCCTAATTTTCTTCCTTTGCATTAGTGTAGACTCCCCCAAGCCTTCTATCTAAACTTTCTGGTTGCTGTTGTAACTTTTTTTTTTGGTCAGAAAATCAGAGAAGAGCAAACAGGATGTTACAAATCCTGCTTACGCAGAAACCTTAATCACATAACGTGTAAACTGCCGTCATCATGTTTTCTCTGTGCTCCAAAATGAGAAAGAATTAACTTTCCTAGCTATAGTTACTGTTGTCATTAGATCCCATATAGTTAGTCCTTTCAGAGAGCAAAGTGCTTAAGGCAGATGTTCTTTGTTAATTAGACAATAGTTTGATTTTAATTAGGATAATAGAAAAAGAATTGTGGTATTGGCAAAGAGTATTGAATATTCCATGGACTGTCAAAAGAACAAACAAATGTGTCTTGGAATACGTGCAGCCAGAGTGCTCCTTGGGGGCAAGGAACCTCACATACTTTGGGTATATTGTAGGAGGGGCCAGTCCTTGGGAAAAGACATCATGCTGAGAAAAGGTATAGGATCAGTGAAAAAGTGGAAGGCCTTCAAGGGGATGGAGTGATACAGTGATCGCAACACAGCAGAGATTGGGAGGAGTACACCATCAGGTTTTGGTCTGTTTATACATCAGTTTGATGTGAGTTGGAGTTGACTTGATGGCACCCAACAACAACAGCAATGAATACATCAACATTCTTTGGTTTTAAGATGACTTCAAGGAATAATTTTGGTTTAAAATTTTAAGATTATCTTAAGGCAATAGTTTCAAGGGTTTACCCAGCCTTGATGGCTCCAGAAAGCGTGCATTCCATGAGAAATTTTAAATTCTGCGAGGCATTATTCCCCTTTTGATTAGGGTTCATCTGTAAAATCTTTGCTCAAACTACTTAGTAATGGTGGCTAGGAACTATCCAGCTATTACGGTCTCATGGCAAAGGAAGGAGGAGTTGTACATGGAAACAATTACTCACACATTCCATTTCTTCCTCCTCTTATTGCTGACTCCTTCCTCTGTTGCTCCAAGTGAATGGAGATCATGAATTTCACCTTAGATGGCTGATTGCAGGCTTCTAACACCCCAGACACTATATGCCAATCCAACAGGTAGAAAAGAAGCACTAAAAATTATATTAAGTTTATTAACTGGAATGTCTCATGAAACTATTACCCTAAACCTCCAAACCAAAGCCAATGAAATTTTAGTTGTTCTTTAAGCAGCCTCAACAGTTACTCTTTTTTTATGTTGTCATAAAAATGTATCACATGCCAACTTTGCCAGTTCAACTTGCTATAGGGGTTTGACTTCGGGCTAGCAATTACACCACTCAGCTGTGCAACCATACCCATCAGCCCCTTTGGAGCAGGGTCAGTGAAAGTATCATGGACTGCCACTTAATGTGCACTCGTGTCTCTCTGTTCTCTGTACTTTGGATCTCCTACTTTCAGTATTATTATTATTATTATTAGTAGTAGTAGTAGTAGTAGTAGTAATAGTATCCTTAACCCTCATCAATGCTACCTTACACTGCTTAGCTCAAGTGGATGACTTAGTCAGCAGATGACTGGGAAACTGGTTCGGTAAGAGTGAGAAGCATAACCAGGCATGTGGGGCCACTTCCTGTGCCCTAGTCCCAAACTGAATCCAATAAGAAACGTGTACACAGTCTTGAGCAAAGGCCACACTTTATAAACTGGTAAGTCTCAAACGTAGCTGCATTTTGGAATCCCTGGGGTGCTTTAAAATTGAGTGATGCTCCAGACCCTTGCCCAGAAGATCTGATTTAAATGACTTGCAGTAGGACCTGGGCATCAAGATTTTTTTTTTTTAAAAAAAATACCTAGGTAATCCCAATGTGCAACCAATGCTAAGGGCTTTAAACTCAGATTCTCTTTGGGTTTTGCCGGTGTACAGCTAAAGGTTAAGTCAATGGCTCATCTCATTGACTATAATGTAAGTTGCACTAACATTCAGAGGGCCTTTATTAGGAGGGCTTGCACAACAGTGTTTTAACAGCATTCTACTCTCTCTGTAGGTTGAATTGACAGTTGGGGCTATACTGGGTTATTTAGACTGGAAATGAATTTTAAAATTCATTGTTTTAAAACAATGATGAGTTAGAAAAGGCCCTCTTTAGGAATCTTTGATGTGGTCTCCCATGTCTTCTGCAAATGACGTGTCTTGATAAGATAGCATGGCTCCTGGAAGAAATGATGGTTTCAGATGTGTAAATTACACAAGAGCAATTCGTGAAGCAAGCCATCACAACTGATCCAGCCGACTTGTTCCTTGTTTATTCACTGTAGAGGAATTTCCAAAACAAGGGAAGACCCTTAAAGACCCTGAAAGATTATTTTTAAAAACTTTAAGAAGGAGACAGACCCTAGCTATATATTAAAAGATTTGAGATTGGAGCACAAGCAGATACTTGTACATCAATGCTCAAAGCAACATTATTCACAGTCAAAAGGTAGAAGCAATCTAAATGTCCATCAATAAATGAATGGATAAACAAAAATGTGGTATACACATACAATGGAGTATCATTTAGCCATAAGGTGAAATGAAGTCCTTGATAAATGCTATTACATGGATGAAAACATGCTGGGTAAAATAAGTCAGATACAAAAGACAAATATTGTATGATTCTACTTACATAAATACCTAGAATAGGCAAGTATAGTTAGCAAGTATATTAGAAATTACTAGAGATTGAGAGGAATTGGAAATTTTGCAAATACGGGCAATATTTGTACAACATAGTAATGTGGTCAATGCCACAGACATACACTTAAAAATGGCTAAAATGGCAATCATTCTTACACACACACACACACACACACACATTGTTGTTGTTAGATGCCCTCAAGTTGATTCTGACTCTTAGTGACTCTATGCACAACAAATAAAAATCCTGCCCAAGCCTGCACCATCCTTGCAATCTCCACTATGCTTAAGTCCATTGTTACAGTTACCATGTAAATCCATCTCTTTAAGGGTCTTCCACTCTTTAACTGACCTTCTACTTTTCCAAGAATGATGTCACTTTCCAAGGACTAGTCTCTCTTGATAGCATACCCAAAGCATAACATGAAGTCTCACCAGCCTTGCCTCGAAGAAGCACCCTGACTGCACTTCCTCCAAAACAGATTTGCTGTTCTTTTGGCAGCCCATGGTATGGCCAATATTCAATACTGGTGGATTCAAACCATTTGCTTCTGGATTGGCAGCACAACTCCCTACCGACTAGGTCAACAAAAGAAGAGAAAGGAATTTGAGTAAAGCATAAAGAGAGCTGAGTCTCAGGTAAATTAGTGTTTTCGGGGTGTAGACAGGTGTATGGCTGACACCTAATAGAGGGCTGACCCTAGTAAGGAGATTGAACAGAGCCTCTCAGGTACTAAGGCACAAGAAACACAGACGATTATCATCTGTATTAGACAAGTGGGCTAATTAATCAATCAGGAAGACAAAGTTGCATATATGAAAGTACCTCTTGATTCCCAAGGAAATGTCATGCCATCCTCAATTTCAGTCTTCTAAACATCTGCATGAGAATGTTGGTGCATTCACAGGAACCCCATCCTTTCCTGGGACATGCTCAGTGGCTCCTGCCCAGGAGGTCTACTCTGGCAGAGCTTGAGGTTGATGATACTCTTTCCCACGTGCTTTCAGAGCTGTGGTGGGTTCTATCTTATATTTATACAAACAACAGAAAGAACCTATTTTAGAGAAAACAGGCTAAAAAGGGAGCTGAGGGTAGCAATTTTATAGCCTGCTCTGTAATTTAGTCTGATATTCTCTGCCGAAGGAGAAAATCGGCCTGGTGTTAACAGACAGTGGAAGATGAGAGATGGAAGGATCAAGCAATTTGAGCCCTGGCCCTAGAATTTTTAATGTATTTGGAAGGAAAGAAGAACTTTTGGCTATCTTCCTCTCATTTTAACATCATAGAAAGGCATTGGTTATTTGTGGAAAAAGAGTTACAAGTTAAAATATCCACATCCGGACAGATAGAATGGTGGCATGACGTTGTAGGATGAGAGGAAATAAAACGCTGGTCAAGATCATTGACTCTGGAGGCAGACAGCCTGAAACTACAACCCAGCTCCACCACTGAACTTGGGCAGTGCCCAAGGTGACCTAGGACCTTGAGTGGATTGTACAGCATCTCCTTGCCCAGGGTTCTCATCTGTACAATACAAGTACACATATATCTTGAGGGCCTGGTGCAAAATAGGGTAATAAGAATTAGTGTGGTTATACTTCCCTTGATTATATGAGAGGTAGAAATGAGAATTATCTTTTCTAGTTTGAGGAAGTCAGAGAGAATCACATCCTAAACTAGGGAAGGTGATAGCCTGACCTGAGTCTTAAATGATGTCTAGAAATTGGCAGGAAGGATGGTATTCTTAGTCTTGGTAGAGGAAAAGGATATGTGGGCAAGAAACCAGGTATATGTAAGAAAAGTATTTTTGGTATTTTTTTAAGTATTTTATTGTGATTAAAGTCTACTAATAAAACAGGTTCCCATTTAATAATTTCTACAAAAATTATTCATTGAATATTGGTTATATTTTTCACAATGTGATATCATTTGCTTCATTCTAGTTCCATCATTTTATAACACTCTAGTTTCCCTACCCCCTTGCCTTAGCATCATTGCTGTAGAGTATATTTTAACCATTTGATCACATATAGTTGATTTTTAAAAAGAGCTCTTTATAACTAGAGCCTTAAAAGCTCGTGAGCAATCATCTAAAGTGCAATATTGGTATCTCACTGAAAGAGAGAAGTAAAGCAAAGATGTGCTTTTATTGTATAGAAGCAATTATTCCAGAGGACTAATGGATCATGCAAACCCCATCTTCCATCATCCTGAGATCAGAAGCACTAGATGGTGCCCAGCTATCACTTCTGACCACTCTAAGAGGAATCACAGTAGAAGATTTTTAGTAGAGTGTGTGTGGGGGGGGGTGGGGAGGGAATGCAGAAACTCAAAACAGAAAAAGCAAGGCTTATTTGTTCAATAGAGACTAGTGGAACCCCATGAATATGGCACATGGTCACACTTTGAACCTGGAACAAAACTTACTCCAGAGGCTCAATTTTTAGCCAAATAACATATAGGCCTGTAAGGGGAACTTGTTAGAATAACCAACCATATAAGTTTAAAAGAACAGAATGTTCCCAAGCATAAAGTCCAAAGGCAGGAAAGATTTGAAGGTTTAATGGAAATAAGAATTACAAGGAGGAACTGGAACAACAATAACATATTAGATGAGCTTTGGTGCCTAGTGGTAAGAACCTGCACTACAATCCTGAATGCACATGACTTGAATCTGCCCACAGTTCTCTGGGAGAAGGATGGGCAATCTCCTCCTGTGCAATTATCTGCTTCTGAAAATCTGCTGAAGGATCAGCTGTGGGTCGGTTCTGACTTGATGGTACTCAACAACAACATATTAGATGATTGTTACAGAAGGGTTTTGATGACAAAAACACATTCTTAGATACTAAGCTCTATTTTGTAAAGTTCCGAGTCACACAAAACTAGTGAGGAAAAGGTCTCTAGAGCTCAGTGATTAAAGTGTTGGGTTCAAGTCCACCAGCTGCTTTGTGGAAGATTAGTCATCTGCTTCTATAAAGATTTACAACCTGGAGAATCCTAGAGACAGTTCTGCTCTATCCTATAAGGTTGCTCTGATTTGGAATCGACTTTTAACCTGCGTTTTAGAGAGTTTAAAACTACTTGTCGTGTCATTAATTTTAGTGTATTATTATCAGATCCATTTGGCTAATAAATGCATTATCTGATTTTTTTTTTAAAATATACCAGTAAATGGGGGGAGGGGTGGGCAGGGAGAAAAGTACAGCAATGAATGAATGGAAATTCAGTCTCTGTGAATTTTTATTAAAACTAATTTAAAAAATGATAAAAATATATTAGTAAACAGTCTGAAGTTGAAAAAAAACCAAGGAGAAACTGGGGAACGAACAATTACATTGTGGATATTGTAATCAATGATATAAAACAAAATATGTACAAATGGTTGAATAGGAGATCAATTCGCTTTCAATTTAAAAATGTTTGTTGTTGCTGTTGTTGTTACATACCGTCAAGTTGTCTGTGACTCTTAGCGACCATATGTAAAGCAGCTCTGAACCCTTCTCTGTCCTGAGCTAGTCTCACTAATTCCAACACACCAATCCTCATTGCCCCAGTTACTGTATCAATCCATCTCATCCTGGGTCTTCCTGTCCTGTGCTGTCCCTCCACCCTTCCGAGCATGATGTCCTTCTCCAAGGACCGGTCTCTCCTGGCCACATGCTCAAAGTATGTGAGATAGGGCGTCAAAATCCTAGCCTCCAAGGAGAAACTTAGTTTCACCATCTCCAGGGCAGACTTATTAGTTTTCTTGGTGATCCATGCTATGTTCAAGACTCTTCTCCAGCACCACAACACAAAGGCATCAATTCTTCTTTTGTCATCCTTAGTCATTATCCAGCTCTCTGATGCATAGCAAATAATTGCAAAGACCATGAGTTGGATCAGGTACACCTTAGTCTCTAGACTGACACTGTTGCTTCTCAGTACTCTGGAGAGGTGCCAGACAGCAGATTTACCTAATGCAATTTATCTTTTAATTTCCTGACTGCTGGTGCCAAGACTGTAGATTGTGGAGCCAAGCAAGCTGTAACAGCTAACAACCTCGATCTCTTCTCCATTCATAAGCCCAGTGATAAAAATCTTTGTCTTCTTGATGTTGAGCTTCAATCCATATTGAAGACTACAGTCCTTGACCTTCTGCAGCAAGCACTTCAGGTTCGCCTCAGTTTCTGCAAGCAAGGTTGTATCATCTGCATAATGTAGGTTGTTGATGAGTCTCCCTCCAATACTGATGCCACATTCCTCCTCATAAAGCCCAGCCTCCCAAATGATCTGTTCTGCATGTAGAAAGAAAAGATATGGAGACAGGATGCATCCCTCACACACTCTCTTCCTGATTTTGAACCATGCAGTGTTTCCCTGCTCTGTTCTGAGAACTCCTTCCTGGAGTATATGTTTCACATAAGCACAATCAAGTGTTCTGGGATTCCCATTCTCCTCAAGGTTAACCATAATTTGTTGTGATCCACACTGTCAAATGCCTTTGCACAGTCAATGAAACACAGATATCCCTCTGGTACTCTTTGCTTTCTGCCAAATCCATCTGAAATTGATTATAATTTCTCTTGTGTTAAGCCTCTTCTAAACCCAGTCTGTATTTCTGGTTGTTCTCTGTCAATATCCCATTCCAGTAGTTTCTGGGTAATCTTCAGCAGGATTTTGCTTGTGTGTGATATGAGTGATATTGTATGATAGTTTCTACACTCTGTTGAGTCACCTTTTTTTTAGGAATGGGAATAAATATGGAACTCTTCCAGGCAGGTGGCCAAGTAGTTGTCCTCTAGATTTCTTGGCATAACTTAGTGATCACGTCCAGGACAGCATCTGTTTGTTGAAATATTTCAATTGGTATTCCATCAGTTCCTGGGGCTTTATTTTTTGCCAAGTCCTTCAGAGCAGCCTGAACTTCCTCCTTCATCACCATTGCCTCTTGATCATATGCTGTTTCTTGAAAGTCTTCTGTCAGCCATTTCTTTTTGGTAAATATAAAGAATTAAAATGACTGACTGCTACTAGGTAATATTCTTTATTTTATGAGCCAATTTGTGTTTAGCTAAAAGGTAACTTTAAGGATTAATTCTGGTTTAAGATTTGAAGAGTAGCTCAGGACAGTAATTTTAGGGAGTTCTTCACTCTCAACCAGTTATTTAAGTCTAGACTTTCAAAGAATTTTAGTTCTGTTCCACAGTATCTTGTTTGTGACCCAGATCAGAACAGTTGGTAGTGGTAGCCGCATCTAGTCCTTCTAGTATAAGGTTGTGGTTCATGTAGATGATTAATCCTGTGGGCTGTTTTCTTCTCTAATTCTTTGATTTCCTTCTATGTCATTTGTTCCTGACAAATAGAGATAAGGAATTGCGTTTTAGATGGTACACTGTAATTAATATCATAATAATATTAAAGAAGAACAAACTGTAGCAACATGGGGTGGGACAAATTATGTCAAGCAAAGGGAGTTTCCACTCAACAGTGTCCCTGGTGCATTGTAGGGATTGTGCCCTGCACACCCACACCTGGAAGCTAAAGGGATCCAAGTGGGACCTGAAGTCCAGCTGATACCTCACTTGTAAGCTGTGCATCTCAGCATGAGACAGCATGCTTTTGAAGGAAGGCGTGCGTTTTAAAATCTACACTCTGGTGGTGTATGGGATAGCAAAGAGGAGAGGCTGAGATGCAGCTCATTTCCAAGCTTCTGGCATCCAGAAGGATGTTGCCTCCTCACCCTCCAAGCCACCAAGGACACAGATGCCTACAGAGCTGCTTGTCCAGCCCCCTCTGGCTCTGCATGAGACAGCAGTTTGTTCTTTTATTACATAACCGCACAAAACAGACAAGGTGGCATTGACTTTGTTATTGTTTCCTCTGGCAAATGTTTTTATGCCTCAAACTGCAGGTTAGGAACCCTGTAGTCATTCTCTGGACTTTGAAAATTGCTTAGGAAAGAAGACTTCATCTCATGAAAGGGTCTGGGGAGAGGAAGCAAGGAGGAAAAGAGGAGAAGGCAAAGTCCTCTCAGAAAAAAAACAAGAAACAAACCTGTCAGTTTTCCCTTCTAGGATGACTAACTTACTACATTTGGTCTTTTGTTCCCTGCCCTGGGGAACGTTTCTCAAGCACAAAACTGGATCGGAGTGTTTGTAGAAAGGCTTTGAAGTTACCAGGCCCTTCTACTGTAATAGCAGGCCAGGTGGTTTCTGCTCTCTTAAACCACATCTACCGACAACAGACAACCAGTCATACTGGAATAAGCTGCTTGGCCACTGAGGCCTTCACCCTGCTATTAATCAGACCCAGCCTCCAGAAGGGGAGGAGAGACAGAAGGATGTGCATAACCCCTGTGCATATTGGAACAAAAAGAATAATGAACACAAGGGAATATTATAGTTAGAAAGTCAACGCTTTATTACTTTCTGAAATTGAGATTTGAATGAAAGTTTACAGAGCTCATTAATTTCCCATTCAACAATTGATGCACATTTTGGTTGTAGTCCCTTCAGTTTAAGAACATTTTTCCCACTTCCTCCTTGGGTTCCTTATTTCCATATGTCCTTCTTCCTCGCTCCTTCGTGCCTCCTGAACTTAGGGTTTTTTGTTGGTTTTTTTTTTTTTGTAAATGCTGCTCTTTTGGTCTTGTATAGTTGATTATTTTGAGTACTACATTCCTCATGGATCATATTGTTCACCCTATAGGCCAGTCTGTGGTTTGATTGAAAGACAGTCGATCCCACAAGGGGGAATTCTGTTCCAGGTTTGAAGAGTGACTTGGGCCTTGCACTTGAGAGTTCTGTCAGTCTCTATAGACCAATAAATCGGACATTTTTATGGTTTTTGCTTTGTACCACATTTTGTCACCAATTCCACCCAGGACCTTTAGAGTGGTTAGCAGTGACAGCTGGGCACCATCTAATTCTTCTGGTCTCTGAGTCATAGAAGTTGAGAGTTGTATGGTCTATTAGTCTTCTGGATTAATTGTTTCCATGCATCTTTGTTTTTCTTCTCTTTTCTTTGTTTCAGACAGTAAGAGGCCAATAGCTACATCTTAGATAGCTGCTCACAAGCTTTTAAGAGCTCAGTTGCCACTCTTCAAAATAGACAGTTGAACACTGTGGACTGTTAAACCAATTGAACTAGATATCCCCTGAAACTATTGTCCTAAGCCCCTAAGCTCATTGACTCAATGGGTATAGTTATAGCTAAATTTTCATACTTTCTCCCACAGTATGCTCTACTATGTACACGGATATATTTGCAGTACATACTGATATGTATGTTGAAATAACCTCTGTCAAGCCCATTGAATGTACTGTTCTTGAATGTACTCCCATATGCTATCCCATACCTACTTAGCTTATTTACCTACCATAATATCCAGCCATAAATTGTTGTTTCATATTACTGTTAATTGGAGAAGTGTATATGCAGTAGTATTTACCTTTGTTGCCTTTTACGTTGTGTACCTTTCAGGGTCTTCTTTGCCTTGATCATGTTGTGCTGACCTTCCTCTTATTATTATTACCTTCCCCTTCACTTAATACATGTCTACTCTAGATGTGTTGTTGTTGTGTGCCATCAAGTTGGAAATGACCCATAGCTGATCCTCCAACTGGTTTTCTGAGGCAGTAAATGGCACAGGAGGATACTGCCCATCTTTCTCTCCAGCCAGTAGTGCAGCTAGTGGGTTCGATCCCCATGCCTTTGAGATTGCAGCATAGCCTTAGAGGTAAGAAGCTGCTCTGCAATCCTGAAGGCAAATTTTTTGAATCCACCAACTGCTCTGCAGGAGAAGGATGGGCAATCTTCCGTGTGATTAACAGCCTCTGAAAACCTACTGGAGGGTCAACTATGAGTCAGTTCTGACTCAACAGCACCCAACAACAACAAGGCCACCAGAGCTCCCTTGTCTGCTCTTTAGTTAGTGTTTTTCCCTCCAGCTCCTTCCTGTCCCTGGTAACCATCAAAGAATATTTCTTTCTGTATGTAAACACTTTCTTGAATTTGTATAATAGTGGTCTCATACAATATTTGTTCTTTTGATATTCAGCTTTAAGGAGAGCTTTGACAGGAAACATAAATCATTACCACTATTAGGAAAAACATCAAGGACAATGAAAATACCACGTTCAAGCCTGTTTGCTCCATCTGTAGCAGATGCTTTGATGTCCTACTCACAGGCCCTGGTGTTTATCCTTTTCATGAATGCTGGTCCAATCTCCAACCATCAACACCTGCTGCTCTGTTTTGGAGCTCTCTCTGGGAATAGTGCAAAATGTATAAGGCTGACATTTGAACTGATAGGTCGAGAGTTGAAATCTACCTGCTGCTCCTTGGGGGCAAGATGAACAATCCTTTCCTGTAAAGACTTACAGCTTCACAAACAAGATAAAAGGTCAATACGTGTTGGAATTGACTCCACAGCAATGAGATGTTGTTGGGGTTTTTTTCCTGGTCACTAAAATAGTCTTCAAACTTCTTTTCAGCTGAGGTAACTCTGATATGTATATTCTACCATGTCACCCAGAGATCTACAGCAAGATTACGCTTCAATCGCCCACAGTGTAACTTGCTTGATAACATATCATGAATTGTCCTCCTTTCCGTCCCTTCTCTCACTTCCTCTCTGCAGTATCGGTGTTTCCCAAAGTCTCTTCCCAAGTAGATGACTTTACTAGAATCCTTGTATCAGGGCCTACTCAGGGGCAGCCCAAACCAAGACATCCTTCGAGCCTCACCTATTTTATTACAATTTCTTCTTCTCTCACCTATTTAAATGTTTAACTTTGCCCTCACCTGTTCATTCTGAAACATGACAGAATTGTGGTGGCTCCTTCATCTGAACACCGTCCGAACATTGTATCAAACGTCTTGTTTGATACAAGACACGTTTTTGTCACTAGTTGCCATGGAGTCGATTCTAACTCAGAGAATCTCTTGGTAGTGCAATAAAGCTGTCCCACAGGTGGTTTGTCTGTGACTTTGGAAGCACATTTCTAGGCCTTTTTTCTGCTTCTTAATGGGTTCAAATAACATTTTTTTAGTGGTAGTTGAGTACTTGGAGACTTTGATACAAAGCACATGCAAATTTTTAAAATTATTTCATACTTCTAAGAAACTTTCTCAATTTTTCTGTAGACTAGAATGGGATTTGTCAAATTAAGTATTTATTCTGGTTTCTGAATTATAGACCGGATCTAGGCAGCCTTTCTTCTTGGTAAATGTATTCTCTGACAAGCTGCATGAGTAGCATCACGTTTTAAGTGCATTTGGGAAATTTAGAAAGCTAATTATCTTCTGAATCCTTTTCTTAAACAAGCCCAAGTTTGTAAGTTTTCTTATATTTTGTTTTCTTAAAACAGACTAAAAGCATCTTGATAATTCATTATTATATCTCATATTTGAATAAAATGTCCACCACAGTTCCCCTCCCTCCTATTTCTACTAGTGCCATTTACACTGTTACCTAAGCCCTAATACAAAATGATCTGAAGACTGTATTGAGGGTACACAGACCCAGCAAATTCATTTTGTCACTCAATATCCCCTCAAGACCACTACACTATTTCTTTTTCTAGCATTAATTTGTTGAGAGGTGCTAGATAAATCACTCTGACTCTCTAGTATTCAATTTTTCAAGGCTACTTAACAATAAATGAATATTTGAAGTTTTATGAATTAAAAGAGAAGGATCTAGGCATTTCTCTAGAAAGAAAATATTATGGCCTATTTTAGTTTAAAAGCAGCATATACATAGAGAAAATAGGAATTTAAAAAATATAGGAGAAAAGCACCTACATTTCTATTGCATAAAAACCCCTAAGTGTTACCTATTTGTTTCTTTCCTTCCCATCTTCTTACTTAAATGCAGGCTCCGTGTATTATCATCATCATCATGACATAAACATTTTCTGTGTCAATGTCTCTTCTTGGGCATCAGACACATCTTAATAGTAATAGAAAATGATGAGTTGATACAGCATTTCTCTTGCTTGGCTTCACAATCAATGCTGTTGGCACCAGCAAGTTACATTGGGAGAATCTGCTGTCAGGGACCTCTCCAGAGTGCTAGAGTCTAAGACTTGTCTGATCCAGGCCATGGTCTTTGCAGTTATTTGCTATGCATCTGAGAGCTGGACAATGATTAAAGGTGATAGAAGAAGAATTGATGCCTTTGAGTTGTGGTGCTGGAGGAGAGCACTGAACATACCATGGACTACCAAGAGAACACATAGGTCTGTCCTGGTGATGATCAAACCAGGTTGCTCCTTGGATGCAAGGATTTTGAAACTCAGTCCCACATACTTTGGACACATGGCCAGGAGGAACCAGTCCTTGTAGAATGACATTATGCTTAGAAACACAAGAGAGGAAGACTCTGGATGAGATGGATTGACTCAGTGACTGGGGTAATGGTGTGTCAGAGACGATGAAGGTGGGTCAAAATAGAGCAGGGTTCAGAGCTGTTGTTCATGGGGTCACTATGGGTTGTAGTTGATTTGACAGCACATAACAAGAGAATTTCCCTGTATAAATTCCAATTTTTTTTCCTGCTATAAATAATGCACAGCACAATAGAATTTGTGCTGTGGTGTTTTCCCAGTGTTCTTTCCAACAGTTGTTAGTCCTCATTCATGATAGACAGAGTCATACTTGAAGACTGAGTGCCTGCACTGTTCCAAGCACCTTGAGGGAATCAAAGGTGAATAAGGCACAGTTACCTCCCTTACCAGGAGTTTGGAATCTGGATGGAGAACACATACCTGTAATTCACAATCAGCAGCCTAGTCAGAGAGTTCTACTCAGAACTCTTGACCTCCAAGGCCACCCTAGCAAGGATTACATAACAGTGTTTTGACAAGCGGAAGTGAGCTAGCAGTAAACGGAAGTATAATCACATATGGCCTCACAAAAAGCCTGTTCCTCTATAACCCACCCCTTCAGCCGGGGTCTTAAAACAGAATGTGCCATCCTCTTCCACATGGTCCTGAGTGTCTTGGAGGAGGTATGATAAGATAACTAAGTTGCTAAGACAGACAGCATTGTTACAGCTAGAGGCACTAGCCACAGCAACAATATTGTTGTTGTTGTTGTTATTGTTGTTGATTGCCTTCAAGTCAAGCATGACTCATAGCAACCTTATGAACAAAAGACTTGAAACCCCTCTACAACTATGGACATTTATCGAAGTTCATAGGTTTTCCAGAGGCACGTTCTTTAAAAAGTGGATGCCATTCCTGCTTCCAAAGCAACTATATAGGAAACATAACAACTCAGAAAAGGCCAACAACACTCAGCAAAAACCCTCGTCAGTTAGAGATGGTTAGGTGCCACTGAGTTAACTAAGATTTGTAGCCACCTTATGAACAACAGATCTGAACTTTGCCCTTTGCTGTACTATCATCACTATCTTCTTCATGCTCAAGCCACTGTTGTAGCCAGTGTCAGTGCATCTCCTTGAAGGTCTTCCTCTCTTTTGCTGGACCTCTACTTTTCCCAGCATGATGTCTTTTTCCATAGGAAGTAACAAAATCAAAACTAATATTGCATTGGGGAAATTGACTGCCAAAGACATCTTTAAAGTGCTAAAGAGTAAGGATATGAATTTAAAGACTAAGGTGCACCTGACCCAAACCATAGTATTTTCAGTTTCTTCCTATTCATCTGAAATTTGGACAATGAATAAGAGTGACAAAAGAAGAATTTATGTCTTTGAGTTTTGATGCTGGAGAAGAGTATGTAATATCCATGAACAAACAAATCTGTCTTGGAGGAAGTGCACCAAAGTGTTCCTTAGAGGCAAGGTTGGTGAAACTTCGTCTCACTTACTTTGGGCATATTTTCAGGAGGAAAATACTTTCTGGAAAGAGACATCATGCTAGGTAAAATTGAGGGCCAGCAAAAGAGAGGAAAACCATCCACTAGATGGATTGACGTGGTGACTATCACATGGCTTGAGCATGACAGAAATCATGAGGGTGACACAGGACAGAATAAGGTTCAGATCTGTTGTTCATAGGGTTCAACTGTGAGTCATAGTTGACTTGATGGCACCTAACAGCAATAGCAGCAGTAGCAGTTCCGTGGATGTTGATTATGGAGCCAGTAAAAGATAATCACTGACAACTTCTTTTCTCAGTCTGTCATAATGTTGTCAGTTGGTCCAGTGGTGAGGCTTTTTGTTTGCTTGGTGCTGGGATGTAACCCATATTGATACCTATATTTAGTCTTTAATCTTCTTCGGTACGTACTTCAAGTCTTCTTTACTTGCTGCAAGCAAGGCTGTGTAATCTGCATAAAAGAAGTTGTTGATGACTCTTTCTCCAATTCTGATGTCATAATCTTCTTCATAAAGTTCAGCCTCTCACAGGTTGGATAAATATGGAGAAAGGATACAACTCTGGCACACACCTTCCCTGATTTTAAAATGTGCAATGTTTCCTTGTCTGTTCAGACAACAGCTCTGGGTCTAAGTCTAGATTTTGTAGGAGGACAATTAAGTGCTCTGGGATTTCTATTCTTCTCAATATTAGCCACAACTTTTTATGATCCACACAAATACTTTTGCCTAGTCAATAAAACACAAGTACACATCTCCCTGGTGTTGTTTGCTTTCAATCAAGATCCATCTGACATCAGCAATGCTGTCCCTCAGTGCATGGGCTTTTCTGAAGCCAGCTTGAATTTCTGGATGTTCCTTGTTGATTTCCTCACAGAAGAAGTCCAAGCTGCACTGAGTGCATTAGTAAAATAGTTAATGCCCGAGGAATTGATAGAAGACAAATTGAGATGTTTAAAGAAACAGATTCAGCCCTGAACATACCAGTCTCTACTAACAGATTTAGAGGACAGCTACCTGGTCAACTGATTGAAACAGATCCATATTTGCACCCATTTCCAAAAAAGATGATCCATCAAAATGTGGAAATTATTGAACAATATAATTAACATCATATGCAAGTACAATCTTGCTGAAGGGAAAGTAAAATCTTGCTAGAGGGAAAGGAGGAAAAACCAAGTGTCCATAGCAGATCAGCTATCAGTTATGCCTAGGATGTTTCTCCACTTCTTCGTGTGGCCTAATAAATCAGTAATATTCTGGTGGTAGTCTTATGTACAGGTACAGCATTCTGTCATAGTCATAACACATGCTCAGAAGAATGTCTATTTGTGCTTTATTGTCTATGCAAAGGCATTTGAGTATGGATCATAACAAATTATGGCTAACTTTGAGAAGAATGGGAATCCAGAACACTTAACTGACTTCATGCAAAACCTATACCTAGACCAAGAGGCTATTGTGTGAACAAAGCAAAGGAACACTGCATAGTTTAAAATTAGGCAAAGTGGTTGTATCCTTTCTCTATACCTATTTAATCTGTATGCTGAGCAAATTATTTGAGGAGTTGGACTCTATGAAGAATGTGGCATCAGAATTAGAAGAAGATTCGTCATTAACTTTTGTTACACAGATGACACAAATTGCTTACAAAGTGAGGAGGACTTGAAGCACTTGCTGCAGAAGGTTAAACACTGCAGCCTTCAATATGGATTGCATCTCAGCTTCAAGGAAACAAAGATCCTCGCCACTGGACCAATTGACGACATCATGATAGATGGAAAAAATATTGAGACTGGTAACTATATCTTATGTGGATCCACAATCATTATACTTAGTACCAGCAGTCAGGAGATCAGTGTACTGGGAAAGTCTGTAGTCAAGGATCTCTTAAAATTATTGAGGAGCATTGATGTCATTTTGAAGACTAAGGTACACCTGATTTAGGCCATGGTCTTTTCAGTTACTTATTATGCATCTGAGAGCTGACAGTGACTCAGGATAACAGAAGAAGAATTGATGCCTTTGAACTGTGATGTTGGAGGAAAAGTGCTTAAGATCCCATGGACTGCAAAAAGAACAAACAGATATGTCTTAGAGAAAGTGCAGTCAGAGTGTTCCTTGGAGGAAAGATGGTGAAACTTCATCTCACATACTTTTGGCATGTTACTAAGAGAGTTTATTCCTTGGAGAGGGACATCATGCTTGGAAAGGTTGAGGGGTGGCGAAGGAGAAGACGACCCTCAACCAGGTGGATTGACACAGTGACTGCAGCAATGAGCCAGAGATTGTGAGGATGGCATAGGATGGAACGAGGTTCAGATCTGTTGTTCACAGCGTCGCTATGAGTTATACTTGACTCACTGACACCTAACAACAACATACCAATGGAAAACACAGCAGTTGTTCTACCTGGCTTTACTGCTTGTAAATATGTGAAATATTTTATTTTTTTTTCATTTCCAAACACATGATTTGCTTATATTACAAACCAAGGCAAATTCACTTCCTCTTATACCATCTACAACTTGCTATATACCCTCAAGTTTAATTTTTACTGTCTTCCATCTTGTAGCACAACTAAACATTCTACTTTAAGACAGAACTACTCTCTTCCCCCCCCTTAAAATAACCAAGCAATCCCCGGCTTAATACTAGTTCTATTATATTCTGAACACCGTGACACTGATGTGTTAAATGCGATAATGGTTACCCACGGTGGACAGTGTTTGGTGGAGCTTCCTGATTAAAACAAGGTGAGAAGCAGGAATAAAATAGCTTGCCTCCAGAAACCCTATGAATGTAGAAAAACAATGAAAGTTATACAAGTGTTCAGGTCTTTCGTACATAGGGTCGCTATGAGTCGTCTGACTCGATGGCACTTACTTAAAACCAACAGCATTATACCCCCTACATAGCCACAGATATTCACACACTCTGTCGTATATCTCTTATATCTCTTTATTCTGTTCCAACTGGAGTCTCTGTTTCTAAGCAAGTCTTTAGTGCTTGAGAAGATGGATGGATCGTCCGAAGCTTTTTTTGTAGTGGACTGCATCAAACCTGTGAGTCCACTCTAGGAAGGCATTAGTCTACTGGAAGGGAAGAAAAGGAAGGTAAGGCAACCTTACAGTTGGAAAGACAAGTGTTTAATGAGCACCAAATGTGGTAAACATTCCTTCCTATTAGAATCCCACTAGTGACTTTGCTCCTCCAATCAGTTGGCCAGGTGGTTGTCCTCCAGATTTCTTGGCAAAACCTGTTGAGCACATCCAGGGCTATATCTGTTTGTTGAAATATGTCAATTGGTAGCCAATCGACTTCTGAGGCCTTATTTTTGCCAATGCCTTCAGAGCAGCTTGAACTTCATCTTCTATAACCACTGGTTCTCGATCATATGTTACTTCCTGAAATGGTTCTATGTCAACCAGTCCTTTTTGGTGCAGTGACTCCATGTATTCCTTCCATCTTTTTTTTTAGTAAGCAATATAAAATATTTTTTATTATTATTTTAATGAAAGTTTACAGAAAGCTTGGCTTTCCATTCATTCAATGTTGCATTTTCCTCCCCCTCTCTCCTTTCCCCCTCCCCCGGGCTACTGGCCACTTTGTGATGCACTTTTGTTCCAGATGGTTGTTATACATATAATACCTAACCTAAACATTCCTTTCAGATCATCCTTCTCATCTGTTCCACTGGTCATTATCTATCCACTCTTTTCCTTTTCTCACCCCAATTTCCTATGCCAACACTATTTTATAACAGCAGCATTACACAATACTTGTCCTTTTGTGACTGAAATATTTTACTCAGGATAATGTCTTCCAGGTTTCCCCCATGTTGTGTAATGTTTTACAAGTTTTTGTTTTCCAAAGCTGTATAATATTTCACAGTGTGGATATACCATAGTTTTCTATCCATTCATTTGTTGATGGGCACTTGGTTTGCTTCCATCTCTTTGCTATTGTGAATAATGCAACAATAAACATGGGTGTGCATACATCTGTTTGAGTTGCAGCTCTGGTTTCTTTAGGGTATATTCCCATATAGTGGAATTGCTGGGTCAAATGGCATTTCTATTTCCAACTTTTTGAAAAAGTGCCAGAATGCCTTCCATAGTGATGATACCATTTAACACTCGCACCAACAGTGAATAAGAGTTCCAATCTCTCCACAACCTCGCCAACATTTGTTGCTTGCTGCCCTGTTGAACTTTGCTATTGTTGTTAGGGTGAGATTATATCTCATAGTTATTTTGCTGCTTCTGGGATCATTCAAATTTTTCCCATAGCGTCTTGAGTTTAGAATTTGTTCTTCAGGTCCTTCAACTGGAGAAATGACAATCAAGTCCTTCCCTTTTGATTTTCTGACTCCATCTCTTTGCACATTTCATTATAATATTTTCCTTTGTCTCACAAGCTGCCCTTTGAAATCTTCTGTTCAGCTTTTTAATATCCTTATTTCTTTCCTTTGCTTTGGTTTTTCAGCATTCTAGTGCAACATTCAGAGTCTCTTCTGCCATCTGTTTTGGTCTTTTCTTCTTCCTCTGTCTTTATAATGACCTTTTGCTTTCTTCATGGGTGATGGCCTTGATATCATCCCACAGCTCATTTGGTCTTCGTGCACTAGTGTTCATTGCCTCAAACCTGTTCTTGAGATGGTTTATAAATTCAGGTGGAATAGACTTAAGATTATATTTTGATTCTTTTTTAATTTTTTTCTTTTTATTATTTTTTTCGTGTGTACCAACAAATTGGATCAGACTGGTACAGGAGGAGATTGTCCCTCCTTCTCCAGCAGAGCATCTGGTACATTCAAACTGCTCACCTCTGGGATTGCAGTGCAGCATCTTGCCACTAGGCCACCAGAGCTCGCCTATATTTTGATTCTTATAGCTTTGTTTTAATTTTCTTTAGCTTCAAGTTGTACTTGCTCATGAGTATTCCCTTGCACATTGGAGGCAAGGATTTTGAAACTCTATCTCACATACTTTGGCCATGTTGTCAGGAGATACCAGTTCTTGGAGAGGGCATCATTCTTGGAAGGGTAGGGGGACAGAGCAGAAGAGGAAGGCCCTGGGTGAGGTGAATTGACATAGTGACTGTGTCATCGGGGTCAGACGTGTCAGAGGGGATGAAGTTGGTTCAGAATAGGGCAAGGTTTAGAGCTGTTGTTCATTGGGTCGCTGAGTCATAGTTAACTCCACAGCACATGACAGCACCAAGTGGCTTTTTCTTTGAGTAGTGGTAATACCACTTGCCTTGGGCATTTTCCCTGACGCAGTCTATCAAATGTGCTGTCCTGGGGAGGCCACCTTAGGGTTTATGAGCAAGGTAATTTGTTTTGTGTATTCCAGGAAATGAGACCTACTTCTATCTCTAGTGCTCTGGCTGTTCCATTTAAGGTGAGGTGTGGCTGTGACCTCCATGCAGCAGGATGGTGGGTTCCCATGTTAGGTCAGTCAGTTTTTCTGCCTCCAGAGGGAAAGAGTAGCAACCCCACCCCAGGGAGGTGACCCACAAGTATCAGTGAGTCATTCTACTTTCTGGTACCAGGTCCTGAGGTGCTGAGAGGACCATGCAGCTTTGCACTGGCAACAACTGGGGCAAATACGCTTCTGGAGCCTGTGATGTCACTTGTATTACAGTTGGGAAGACCCCAAGCCTGGCATATAGAGAGTGCTAAAAGCCCTCACTGGAGGCCAAGTTTATCAACCTCAAAGCCTCAGATACCACCTTATCAAGAAAGTTTAGCCAGGGAAAGATCCAGTGTGAAAATCAGTGCATATGAACTTTTAAAGTAAACCAGTATAAAAAAAAAAGAAAAATATTTTTTTTTAAAAAAAAGAAAGACTGTTTGGCAGTCTGTTAGTGTATTTCCTTATGTGTGTGCCCAGGATTGTGCACCAGATGCTTGGGCTCTGGCGTAAGCCCACAGATCAGTTTTGTACAACAGCCACAGCCTTGCTGCACTTTGCTTACTGCTATACCTGTCTCTTTGGCTAACTTCCAACCAAACTTTTTCTGTTGAATGCGGTGGGAAGATTCCCTTCTGCGTGCACTATTCTGACGTGTGCTGTAGCACCTACTTTTTTATTCCCTAGCAGGAAAATGGGTGAATGGGCTGATGCATGAGAAAAAAATCTGTTTCCAAGGTTTTGAGACAATCTAGACATGCAGTCTCAGGGCTCCCCCACAGGACAGTGCTCACTATCCTTCACTGCTTCTTATGTCCTTGACCAACTCTGTTGTTAACTCACAGGCCTGTGTATACAAAAGGTTAAGGGCCACAGCTCGTTGGTGATGACCATTTAGGTAGCTTTTAACTTGACTCATTGACTACTTTGCCCTGATCAATTTGACGTAATTCGGCCAGAGCCATCTGTGTACCAGGTTTTCCTGCTGGCAATGGGCCCCCTCCTCTCATAGCGCAGAGGGGCGGCAACTCTGGTAGCACGCTAGCCTTTGCTGAGAGAGGGCAGCCAGCATTTTCACTTGCATGACCAATGCAGTTGCTTTCTCAAAAGCTTGCCATTCTTGCATGCCTCACTCCTAAGAGACATTCTTTCTTGGTAGCCATCAACAGAGTAGTCTTAAGTACTGTGCATATGTGGCATATGTTGTTGTTGTTGTTGTTGTTGTTAGGTGCTGTCAAGTTGAGCATGACTCATAGTGACCCTGTGAACAAAAGATCTGAACCCTGTTCTATACTGTACCATCCTCACATTTCCTGACACACAAGAGCCCATTGCAGCAGTTACCTTGTCAGTCCACCTGGTTGAGGGTCTTCCTCTCCTTTGCTGACCCTCCACCCTTCCCAACATCATGTTCCTCTCCAAGGAATAGCCCCTCCTAACAACAGGCTCACGTATGTGAAGCGAAGCCTCATCATTCTTGCCTCCAAAGAGCACTCCAGCTGCACCCTCTCCAAGACATATCTGTTTGTTCTCTTGGCCGTCTATGGAATATTAAGTGTTCTTCTCCAACACCATAGCTCAAAGGCATCAATTCTTTTTCTGTTATCCTTATCCATTGTCCAGGTCTCGGATGCATAGCTAGGAATAAGAAAGACTATGGCCTGAACCAGATGCACCTTAGTCATCAAGCATACATCATTACTCCTAACTGACATCATTACTCCTTAATAATTTGGAAAGGTCCCTAACTGCCTATTTTCCCAGTGCAGTGCATCTCCTTATTTCCTGACTTCCCCTACCAAGGGTATTAATTGTGGATCCAAGCAAGGTGAAGCTGTTGACAATTTCAATCTCCTCTCCATTTTTCCTGATGCTGCCTATTCCAGTGGTCAGAATCTTTGTTTTCTTGATATTGAGGTGCAATCTTCTGTAACAAGTGCTTCACGTCCTCCTCAGTTTCAGAAAGCGAGGTTGTGTCATCTGCATAACACAGGTTATTGATGAGCCTCCCTCCAATCATGATGCCACACTCCTCCTCATAGGGTCCAGCCTCTCAGGTAATTTGTATATAAATACCCTCTAATACTCTCAAAGACCCACAAAGACCTGTGCTTCTTTTACTGTCCTAGGGATGGGGTAGACTCTTATTTTGACTTAAGCAACACACTGGTTTTACTCAACCAGAGGATCCTGAGCCATCTTTCCAAAGTTCCTGGTTCCTGAAACTTGAGTTTATGGCTCATCAGTTAGAGCATCTGAACAGTGCTTTAACAGAGAAACACTGTCAGCGGTTAGCATTACATCACCGGTGCGATGAAATCAATGTACAGGAATGGGGAAAGGAAATGAACCAAACCATGACACACAGTGGGACTGTGCGGTGCCCCAGCACACCGCCAGGAATGCTCATTGCTGTCCTTCCCAGGTGAAGGTGAACTGGTCCTGAACAAACAGAGCTAGAAGGAGGCAAAAGAACACATTTATCCCAATCAAGCCCAACGTGGTATGTCCCTGGGTCTCTACTAACAGTTTCTGACAAAAACATCCTGTTTAGGACTTTCTGATACCTTTACCTAAAGTTGGAGTTTTCCCACAGAGACTTCTCCCTCAAATGCATTTGACCTCAAGATCGCTCAGAGCTTCCGAAAAGAGTGCACTCTGATTGACCACACCTGGTCACCACTGCTACACCTAGCGAGCTCTGATGGCCTAGTGGCAAGAAGCTGCACTGCAGTCCTGAGGGCACACGGTTTGAATCCACCAGCTGCTCTACGGGAAAAGGATGGGCAATCTCCTCCCATGTGATTAACCGCCTCTGAAAACCCACTGGAGGGTCAACTATGGGTCAGTTCCACCTTGATGGCACACAACAATAAATCTGCTGCTTACGGAGCTCTGATGGCTCAGTGGTAAGGAGTCGTGCTACAAACCCAAAGGCTTGTAGTTAGAATTCACCAACTGACTACTACATGGGAGAAAGGTACCAGTCTCCTTCCATGCAAGGACTGCCTCTGAAAATCTACAGGAGGGTCAGCTACAAGTCAGTCCTGATGCTATGGTACTTGACAACAACAGCAACAAGCCTACTGCTTGCTTACTGAAAGTGAGGAAGACTTAAAATGCTTGCTGTAGAAGGTCAAAGACTACAGCCTTCCAATATGGATTGTATCTCAACATCAAGAAGGAAAAAAATTCCCCACCACCAGGCCAATAGGCAATATCATGTTAGATGGAGAAAAGACTGAAGTTGTCAACAATTTCATCTTGCTTGTATTCACAATCTACACCCTTGGTACTCACAGTCAGGAAATCTAGAGACGTGTTGCATTGGGCAAATCTTCTGCCAAAGACCTCTCCCAAGTGCTAAAGAGCAGTGATGCCAGTTTAAGACTAAAGTGTGCCTGATCCAAGTCATGGTCCTTTCAATCGCTCCCTACACATCTGAAAGTTGAATAGTGACTAAGGATGACAGAAGAAGAATCAATGTCTTTGAGTTGTAATTTCTAAGAAGAGTACTGAATAACCCATGGACTGGCAAAAGAACAAAATATGTCTTGGAGAAAGATACCACCTTGGAGGCAAGAATGGGAGCTTTGCCTCATTTACTTTGCGAATGTTGTTAGAAGGGGCCAGTTCTTGGAAAGTTGGAGGGTCAATAAAGGAGGAAAAGACCCTCAACAGTATGGAATAACACAGCGGCCGTAATAATGGTTCAGTATAGCAGAGATGGTGACGATGACACAGGATAGGGTGAGGTTCAGATCTGTTGTTAAGATGGTTGATTTGATGGCACCTAACAACAAGAAGTCCACTGCTTGGTTTTGATTGTGGCCAGTGTATTGTAACTTCTATGTGAGGCCTTTGGTCTTCCTGAAGGATTCTAACTTGTTGGTGACCAGGGCTTCACCAAGCCCTAATCTCCTGTAATTTGGTGGGTCCACCCAGAGGCAAGGGGAATTTCTTCAGTGGGAGGAGCCCCAGAATCCAAAGAGCAGGATTGTTGCTCTGGCTTTAGTTTTTCCAAGACCAGTTCCAGGCTGCAGCTGGCCACTTATCTTTTTTTACTGTCTTCCTTGGAAACTTTCCTTCAGGCTGTTTTTAGATAACTTTAAAGGGGCTCCTGGCTGGCTGGCTTTTGTCTTGGGGCCAACCCTGGACCATGCCAATAACTTGAAACTTGCCCTAAGGTACTAAGAAACCAGAGAAGGAGGGTAGGGGTTATTTACTGAGGCAATATCCTGGGCAATATAAGGGCCAGATTTGAGTCTCTCCACCCCTACCTCCACTCTCAGAGGGAGGCAAGGACTTTTATGTCTCTGGTAAACAAAGGTAGTATGTTGCCAGGGCTAGAACTCCAAAGAAATCATGTTGTGGTGGTTGTTATGTGCCATTGACTCAACTCCGACTCATAGCAACCCTGTGTACAACAGCTCGGAACCTTGCTCTATCCTGAGCCAACAATTTCACTGTCTCTGACACACCTACCCCGATTACCATAGTCATAGAGTTAATCCATCTCATCAAGTGTCTTCTTCTATTGTACTGTCCCTCCACCCTTCCAATTCTGCTGTCCCTCTCAGAGAACTGATCCTTCCTGGCTACATTCCCAAAGTGTGTTAGAAGATGCTTCAGAATCCTTGATTCCAAGGAGCAGCCTGGTTTCACCCTCTCCAGGATGACCCTGTTTGTTCTCCTAGCAGTCCATGGTATATGCAATACTCTTTTCTAGTACCACAGCTCAAAGGCATCAATTTTTCTATCATCCTGAGTCATTGCCATCTTTAGTCTTTATGCACCTCTGATGCATAGCAAGGAATTGCAAAGACTATGGTTTGGATCAGGTGCACCTTACTCTCTAGACTGGCATCATTGCTCTTCAGTATTCTGATAGCAGATTTCTCCCAATGCAATTAATCTTAGCAAGTATTATATAACAATGACTTAGCAAGTGGAAGTGAGCTGCTAGCAAAAGGAGTGTAGCCTTGTAAGCCAAATAATGGAATATTGTTGGCTCTAAAAGGACTCAAGCCTTTATTTTTTCATGCATCATCCTTGAAAATATTTAACGCCAATTGAAAGAAGATAATACCAAAAGACCACATATTGTACAATTATATTTATATTAATGTCCCAGAACAGGTAGGCAGAAAGAGAAAGATGAATGATTACCTAGGATTGCAGGCAGGAGCTCTGGTAACACACTCTGTAGCCAATTGTCCTGCTAACTCAAAAGGCCACAGAGAAGTTCACATACATTTACATGATGGTTGAATGGATGTTGGTTTCCCCCACTGAGGGGTCAATTCAGGCTGTTAAGTGCTGTTGAGTCAACTCTGACTGGTAGTGAAGCTTTGAACATGCCCTGTTCTCTCCCGTCCTCATCGTCTCTGCTCTACTGGAGTCCATTGACACAGTCACTGGGTTAGTCCATCTCATTGAGGGTCTTCCTGTGTTTCACTGGGCATGATGTCTTTCTCCAAGGACTGGCTCCTCCTGACAACAGGCCCAAATTATGTGAGATGAAGTTTCCCTTTTCTTCCCTCCAAGAAGCACCCTGGCTGCACCTTTTCCAAGATATATTGGTTTGTTCTTTTGGCAATCCATGGGATACCCAGCATTCTTCTCCAACACCACAACTCAAAGACATCAATTCTTACTCTGTCATTCTTAGTTCTTTTCCAACTTTCAGATGCATAGCAAGTAACTGAAAAGACCAAGGCCTGAAAGACGTGCACTTTAGTCTTCAAATTGACATCACTGGTCTTCAGCACTTTTGAAAGGGGTCTGACAGCTGATTTTCCAAAATCAAAGCAATATCAGTTCTATTAGATTAGGCACATCTGAATGTTGCGATAAAACCCTTGCATTCCCAGCGCCAAGCATAGTGCCTGGCGTGTATCAGATGGCTTGTAAAGAAATACCAGTGGAAGGAAGGAAGTAAATTGACAAATCAAGGGTCAAAGTTCTAAATGATAGGAGCAGAGCAATCTGAAGCAAAAGAAATAATATAGGTACTCTGATGAGGTATTGAAAATAAAATCTCTAGGTGTTTTTCAAACTAGGTGTCACACCATATCAGTGAGTTGTGAAAATAGCTAAGTTGTAATCAGAACTTAAAAAAAAATTAAATAGAATAGTAAAAAGCAGAGTATAATTTAAAAAAATATATTGTTGAATATATATTAGATGTTGTTGCTGTTGTTGTTACGTGACATCAAGTCACCTGCAACTCATAGTGACCTTTTGTACAACAGCCCTAAACCCTGCTCTATCCTGTGCCAATCTTATTATCTCCAACACACCTATCCCCATTACCCCAGTGACTAAACCAATCCATCTTATCGAGGGTCTTCCTCTCCTGCACTGTCCCTCCACCCTCCCTAGCATGACATCCCTCTCCAAGGACTGGTCTCTCCTTGCAACCTGTCCAAAGTATGTCAGACGAAGCTTCAGAATCCTTGCCTCCAAGGAGCAGCCTGCCTTCACTCTCTCCAGGATGAACTTGTTTGTTCTAGCAGTCCATGGTATGTTCAATACTCTTCTCCAGCACCACAGCTCAAAGGCATCAACTCTCCTTCAATCATCCCTAGTCACTGTCGAGCTCTTGGATGCATAGCAAGTAATTGCAAAGACCATGGCCTGTATCGGGCACACCTTAGTTTCCAGACTGACATCATTACTCTTCAGTCCTTTGGAGAGGTCTCTGACAGCAGACTTTCCTAATGCAATTTGTCTTTTAATTTCCTGGCTGCTGGTACCAAGAGTGTTGACTGTGGAGCCAAGCAAAGTTAAGCTGTCAACAATTTCAATCTCTTCATCATCTATCATGAAGGCACCAATTGGCCCAGTGGTGAGAATCTTTGTATCTTTATTTTTTTTTATATGTTGAGAGATATATATAAAAGCATGCTTCCCCAGATGTTATTGCTTGTTTGATAAGCCTGTCTTTTATATGGCAGAGAGGTGATCTGGGGAAGTAGCTTCAGTTCTAAGTTGGAAATGTGTCTAAGGGTCTTAGTCTCAAGGATTCCCATCTCTACCTGACCAGCTAGTCTTTTTTTTTTCTTTTTATGGGTTTGAATTTGATTCTACCTCTCCCCATACTCTCTTCAGTACCTTTTACAGAACTTAGAGAGTAGTTGGTGGTGGCAGCTGGACACCATTTAGTTCTTCCAGTGTCAGGTCATTAGTGAAGACTGCCGTTCTTGTGGCCCATTAGTACTTTAGAGCAACTGTCTTTTTTTTTATTTTTTTTTTTTAGCAACTGTCTTCTTGATGATTTTCTTTACTCTTCTTTGGTATGGATGGTAAGAAAAAAATAGCTGTAACTTAGAATAGTCTCTCACAAGTTTGTAAGACCACCGTCACTACTCGCCAATATAGGAAGTACAAGGTTGTCTTCAAGTACTGTGCCAATTGACCTCAATGTTCCCTGATACTGTGTTCCTGTCCCTCACAATCATTCATGATCTCATTTCTGGGAGGTGTTTGGTTATGGTTAAAAGGTTTTCATGTCTATGTGTCCTGCATGCTCTATTTATATGCACGAGTATATTTGCAGTATGTACAAATAACAGAAATAACATGCAGGAATCTCCTCTGCCAGCCCTCTGTATGCAAGCGGGGATCTACTGTACCTCTTCCTCCCCCATTCAGTTTCCAGAACCACCCATGTACTCTCACTCACATGGGATTGTTTGTTATTAATGTTGTCGTGGCTTTGTCTGTGTAATCCTAATTTCCGGCTCTGCCTTTAACTCCTTCATATCTTGCAGTGTCTTCCTTCACCTTAGTTATGTTAAGTTGCCCTCCTCCTTATGTGGTATTGCTTTTCCCTTCGCCCAAGTTTGTGTCTGTCTGCTTTCTCGTTAGTAATGTGCCTCCCTTGCCCTTCCATCCGCTGTAACCATTAAAGAATATAATGACCCTTTCTGTGCATAAACCTTTCCTTGACCTTTTGTAACAGTGATCTCATACAATGTCTGGCCTTTGGAGATTGACTTATTTCACTCAGCATAATGTCCTGCAGGTCCATCCATTTTAGGAGGTCTTTTGCAGATTCATCATTATTCCTTAATATTAAATAATATTCCTTGTGTGTATATACCACTCCATAATGTTTTCTTGGCTGTAGACTTTATAACTGTAGAGGGCCAGCTCTTTCTTCTGCTGGTGGGTGCGTTCAAGGCAATAACCTTTAGGTTAGTAGTTGAATGCAAACCATTTCCACATTCCAGGAACCTGCTCAAACACTAGAGAGCCCACTTTGGGATGATCTGTTCCAAACAAGTTTATAATAAAGAATGTGGGTGAGTGTGTGTGTGTGTGTGTGTGTACTTTTATAACAAGTTTCTCTTTCCCACACGCCAGTGACACAATAGTATCTGGTAAATACTTCATCATCATCTCTCTGGAATGGGATGTTGGGGGTGGAGAGAAGATAAACAACATTTGCCAATTTCTGTAGTGTGACGACTCCTCACACAATTACCGGCTACCCATTTGATGTCACCAGATGTAAACTTGAGAAAAGATGCAGGTCCCAGCCTGCAGCAGCGCATCTTTGCTCCGTCAAACAAGACGCCTGAGAACAGTGCTCCTTAGAATGGCAGGCAGCGAGAGCATTTGCAGGATATTTGATTTTACATTTATGTTGCCAGTTTTCACCCTCACCACATATATTTTTTAAGTACAGTGGAATAATTTAAAAAATGGAGTGTAATAATGACAATATTTATTCCTCTCCTAAATCTGTATGATACCTTCTTATTAAATTGCTATTCTGGATGAAACAAGCTGCAGGGTTTGGTTCTTTGTTTTTCCTTCTGTGAATTTGTTATTTTAATGATTAAAATACTCAGTGAGTAACTCTGAGGCGAAAATAATCCACGAGGTCATTTTATTGATTTATTGACCTCCTGATGCTCTGATGCCTACTCAGGTCTTGGGAAAGGCCTTTTTGGTGGGACTGCAAAACCAAAGATTAAAATTCAGGAGTGTAAATCACAGGTGGGCAATCACATAGGGTATAGGTTCTTTTATCAGAGATATGTATTAAGCTTCTAAAAATGCTTGGGCAAAGAAAATATTTTACTATAGGAGATAGTGTTACCTGGAGGATGAGGGTTATTCTAGAAATAGCTGAAGTTGTATGGGGTTTTTTAAGGGGGGTGGGGGACTTGCTTGTTTTTGTTGTTTTCACAATGGTTAAGGAACACTAGTAATTTGTGGTGGCCTATGGAGTAAGGAGTTGTGCTGCCAACCCAAAGACAGGTGATTTGAATCCACCAGCTGCTCCACAGAAGAAATATTGGCAATCTCCTCCCATGCAATTTATCGCCCCAGAAAACCTACTGGAGAGTCATTTATAAGTCAGTTCCTACTCAGTGGCACAGACTAACAGTGACACCTAAACAGTGGGTCTGGGTTTGCTAGAATTGGAAATCTCCCAATGTTTCAAATGATTTTCACATGCCCTGCTGGACTTTTGTATATGTTTAGTTTTCCAAGGATGTGTGCTTGTATTGAATTTGGCTCAGAACTGCCCAAGGGTCAACCACCTCCTGGGAGGTCTAGTAGACATGGGCAGTACTGCGTTGGTTATTTGGACTGTCAGTAAAGTAGCCCTACATTAGCATATACTTAGGACACATTGCTAAGAGAGCTTATTTCTTGGAGAAGGACATCACACTTGGAAAGGTTGTTCATAAGAATGCTATGAATCATACTTGACTCAATGACACCTAACAACAACAGTGCTAGCTGTCACAATCACAGTGACTTGATTATGGATTATGAATATGGATAATAAAAAGGATTGTTGAGTCTGATAGGGCTGAGATCGTTGGCATAAATAAAAAATCTTTAGCATAGTATGACAGTATCTTTTGTAGGCACCCAGCACATCTGCTGATCACTGACATCAAAGTGGCATGTTATATTTCCTTGGCTTCTAACCTGTAAAAAGGCTGTCCAACTCTGTCTTAGTAACTTACAATTTGTGGTTTAAAATAACAATTTTATGTATTCCCCTGATCTCAGTGCTTTTGGTTTTGTCATTTACTCTTCAGAACACTGGTTGCCCTTTTGGAAAAGCACATGATCAAAGAGTCCGGTGGCTCAAATCTTTAAGGCTGTTTTAAAATAAAGTGAGCATAAATTCTCCTGAGTTTAGAATTTTCCCCTGAGGAAGTCGGAAGCAAACATTAGCAAGCACATCTGTTTAGTCTCATGCCATACTTACTGGCAATAAACACCCTCATAGGAAAATAAGCAGTTAGTGCTATGCACAGAGTAACAAAAATAGAAATATATGCCTTGAGGTGGATTCAAATATGAACCTACAGATCATGTTGTCAACACAGTGAAAGAAAAAAAAAAGCATCATTTATCAAAGAAAAAAAAAAAAAGAAAACCACCACAAACCAACTTGCACTGTGATAAAAATGCAGAATTAACCTTTGGCAAGATTGTAAAGTGGCTGGTGTTAGCTTTCAGAACTTCCATACTTCTTTATTCTATGCCCATTTCTTCCCTCATCACCCCTCATAGCCCCAGGCCTAAAGCCTTTAGTTAACTCCTAAGAAGCAAGCACTAGTGAGCTATTTCCACAGCATGCCAGGTACCATGTTGTTGTTGTGCACCATCCATTTGGAGCTGACCCATAGGTGACCCTCCAGTGGGCTTTCAGAGGCAGTAAATTGCATGGAAGATTGCCTTTTCTTCTCCTGCAGAGAAGTTGACAGATTCAAAGCACATACCTTTTAATTGGTAGTGTAATTCCTTACCATTCAGTTCAAACTCATTGTTGTCAAGTTGGAATCGACTCAAAGCTAACCTTGCAGTAGTTTTTCAGAGGCTGTATATTGCATAGGAGGAGTTTGCCCACCCTTTTGTGAAGAAGATGGTGGATTTGAACCACCAGAGAGAGAGGCATCACCTGCAGTTGGCAGTGCAACTCCCTACCGACTATGTTGTTGTTGTTAAGTAGCATCGAGTTGGACCTGACACATAGATGACCCTTCAGTGGATTTTCAGTTGCAGTTATTCCAATGGGAGGAGATTACCCATTCTTCTCCCTTGGAACAGCTGGTGGATTCAAACCACATGCCTTTGGGATTGCAGGTCAGCTTCTTACCACTAGTCCAGCAGAGCTCCCTACTGACTATGCCATTATCAAATTATTATTTGAAATATTAAACTTATGTACAGTCATTTTCTCTTAATATTAGATCTTCTTCCAATTAGACTATTTCTTAATAACTATTTTCTTTTTGCTCTTCTTGAAAATACATGTATACCTAGCATAAGCACAGAATATATATACCAACTCATCATTTTTATATGTACAGTTCAATGATACTCATTACATTCATTCATAGGGTCGCTATGAGTCGTCTGCAATTCAACAGCACTTAACAACAATAATAACGACAATGTAGAAACAGCTCTGTTGATCTAGTGGACAGAAAGTTATGCTACCATTCTTGAGGTGGGTGTTTTTAATCTGTGGCCCTCAGGCCTGGTTTAAATGGGTTTTTTGTTTGTTTGTTTCTTATTTTTTTGTGCATGTACCATCAAATCGAATCTGACTGGTACAGGAGGAGATTGCCCCTCCTTCTCCAGCAGAGAACCTGGTGGATTTGAACCGCAAACGTCTGGCATTGCAGTTGCAGCTTCTTGCCACTAGGCCACCAGAGCTCCCTTTAAATTGTTTTTTTTATCAAACATTTTTCTAGGTGGTATAGCACTGTCTGTGCTGTATAGAGGTAACTTGTGGTTGCTGTGATGCTGAACACTGTGACACTGATATGCTATATGCGATAATGGTTACCAGTGGTGTTTGATGGAGCTTCCTGATTAAATCAAGCTTGCAAGCAGGAGTGGCATCCACTTCCGAAATGGCTTGTCTCTGGAAACCCTATGAACATGGAGAAACAATGAAAGTTATAGTAGTGTTCAGGTCTTTCATTCATAGGGTCTCTATGAGTCATCTATGACTTGATGGCACTTAACAACAACAAGAAGCTGTGTAAGCATTCTAATCTTCTTTTTCTGAATAATTTCTTTTATTAACATAAACTCAGTGTCTCCTAAGTTTCCTATGTAATCTTTCAAATTGCTGTTGTCAGTTTGATCCCATATAGATAGATCATGAAAGAGGACAGTGCTTAAGGTAGATATTCTTTACCTAAGTTGCCAAGTTACTGTTTGGTTTTAAGAAGACTTTAGGGGTAGTTTAGATTTAAGGTTTAAATATTCTCTTTGGACTATAGTTTCAGAGGTTCAAACCACCTCCATGGATCCAGAAAGTCTGGATTCCATAAGAATTTGAAATTCTTTTAGCAGAAGGGTTATTTTAAGAGATTAGGGTAGTGATTATCTTGGACAAAGTGAAGTGCAGGGGAAGGAGCATGAGGGGGCTTCTGAGAGTCAATAATGTTGTATTTCTTGATCTGAGTACCAGATACTCAGATCTGTTTACTCTGTGGAAAATAATCTAGAAAAAAATTTAAAAAAAAAGAAAAAATCATCTAGGAATGCAGTTATTGATCACACTCCAGCATGTCTGATATACTTACAAAGAAATGTGTTGTTCATGTTTTTATGTGCCATTGAATTAGAACTGACTCATAGTTGACTCTTCAGTGGATTTTCAGAGGCTGTAAATCACATGGGGGCAGATTGCCCATCTCTCTTCCACAGAGCAACTAGTGGATTTGAAACTCCTGTTTTGGGATTAGGGAGCTCTGGTGGCCTAGTGGTAAAGAATTGTGCTGCCAACCTAAAGCCACCAGAGCTTCCTGCCAGGCCACTAAGTGCTTAGCATTTCAGCCTAGACAGATATCCATCTTATTCTCTGTGTTGTTGTTGTTGTTGTTGTTATTGTTTTTGTTGTGTGCTGTCAAGTTGGAACTGACTCAGAGCTAACCCTTCAGTGGATTTTCAGAGGCTGTAAATCGCACAGGAGACTGCTCATCTTTCTCCCGGAGCTGCTGGTGGCTTCACATCACCTACCTTTGGGTTGACAGTACAACTCTTTACACACTGGGCCACAGACCTCCCTTCAAAGGAAGTTTACTTTTGGGGGAGAGAAAAAAAGGTGGCTAGAAATGGTGAAAGTGAACATCCTTGCCTGGTCACTATTTTCTTTTTTTTTTTTTTTTTGGTCACTATTTTCAAGAGGAATGAATGCCTTTAGTCTCTCTCCACTGAGAATTATAGTGGCTCTTGGCTTTGCATATATACTTTTCACTATGTTGAGGAAGTTCCCCTCTATTTCTATTTTGTGGAGTATTTTAATCTGGAAGGGGTGTTGGATTTTGTCAAAGGCTTTTTCTGTGTCCATTGATAGGGTGGTGTGGTTCTTGTTCCTTGTTTTGTTAATGTGATTAATTATGTCATTTGTTATTCTTGCTTCCTTGCATACCTCTTATGAATCAAACGTGGTCATAATGAATTCTTTTTTATATACTACTGGGTTCTATTAGCTAGGATTTTTGCATCTATATTCATGAGATATATTTGTCTGTAGTCTTTTCTTTTGGTTATATCTTCACCTAGTTTGGGTATTAGGATTATTCTTGCTTCATAGAAGGACTCTGAGAGTGTCCCTTCTTTTTCTATTTTTTAAATAATTTTAATAGAATTGGTGATAGTTCATCTTTGAGTATTTCGTAGAATTCAGCTATGAAGCCATCTGAGCCAGGAGTTTATTTGTGAGGGAATCTTCTCATGGCCTGCTTAATTTCTTATTTTGTGATAGGTCCATTCAAGTGTTCTATATCTGTCCATGTCAATCTGGGTAGGGTATACTTGCTATGGCAATATGACAGAAGAAGGAAATAAGACATCCAGATCATCAAAGAAATGGTAAAACTCTTGCTATATGCAGATGATATTATAGTATACACAAAAAAACCCAAGGACTCAACAAAAAAACTGTTAGACCTTGTAGACCAATTCAGTAGATTGGTAGGATATGAAATCAATATTTAAAAAAATTATTGTGAATCCTCCTCTACAGTAAGAAAGAAAACAGAGAGAAGGAAACCAAGAAAGCAATAACATTTACAGTAGCCAACAACAAACCAAGATACTTGGGAATACACCTAACTAAAGAGAAAAAAACCTTTTATAAAGAAAACTGTAAAACATTACTGTAAGAAACAGCAAGAAACTTAACTAAATGAAAAATGTTCCTTGTTCAAGAATAGTGTGTGTATGTGTGTATTTGCATATGTATATGTCTACACAATATAGTGGAAATGGCAGTCCTACCAAAAGCAATCTAGCTCTACGGTGCAATACCAGTACAGAGACCAAATTCCTTTTTTAAAGAGATAGAAAAGGCACTGGACAAGTTCATCTGGAAAGGAAAGAGACCCCCAAATAAACGAAGCACTTCTGAAAAACAAAAGTGAAGTGGGAGGCATATAGTACTCTCTGACCTCAAAACCTACTACACAGCTGTAATAACTAAAACAGCATAGTACAAGTATGTTGACAGACACATAGACTAATGAAACAGAATTGAGAACCCAGAAATCAACCTATCTACCTATGATCAACTGGCTTTCAAAAGGAGACAAAACCTATCAAATGGAGAAACAACCACCTCTTCAACAAATGGTGCTGGCAAAATTGGAGGGACACAATCTTTAGAAAGATTGCAGCGGGTGGCGGGGGGGAGGCGGTCAGTGAAGGAGAAAAAGACTTCCAATGAGATGGATTGACATGGTTACTTCAGCAATGGACTTGAGTGTTTCGGAGATGGTGAGGATGGCACAGGATAGGGCAGGGTTCAGATTGGCCATTCACAGAGTTGCTATAAGTAGTAGTTGGTGGCGCCTAACAACAATTACAACAACCTGCAGACAGCAGAGACTGGATACACATCTCCCACAAAAATCAACTCAAGGTAGATCTGAGACCTGGGAGTAAAGCCCAAAACTAAACATCATAAGAGACTAAGTGGAACCAAGGTTAGAAGGCTTAGCCTATGGTATAAAGAGGCTGACAAATAAAGCCAGAAACACACAACCAGGAAAGGATAACAATGATGAATGGGACCTTCTAAAGATTAAGTCCCTGTGTACATCAAAAACTTTTTCCAATAGGGTGAAAAGAAAACCTACTGACCGGGAAAAAAAATTTGGCAATACCATCTCAGGCAAGTTCTCATAATGAAAGTTTATAGAGTACTACAGGGCCTCCCCAAGAAAAAGATGGAAAACTTTGTTATCCTATCAGATATGCATATATATATATATATATATATATATATATATATATATTATCATGTATAATATATGTTATAGCATTTAATCTGATATGTATGTTTTCTTTTCGAAAAAGGAGTGGCATCCGCTAGCTAAATAGCATGCCTCTGGAAACCCTATGAACTTCGATAAATGTCGATATTTGTTGAGAGGCTTCCTTTTGTTCATAGCGTTGCTATGAGTCATGCTCAACTCAAAGTCTGTTAACAACAACAACAACAATATGTTGTCTTATATCTCAAATACCTATTCATAGGGGGAAGGGAGGGTGTGGAGGGGCTGAGACGAGGAGCAGTTGAAGTTACGGGGTCATAGAAGCTTCATGGGTGGAGGGAGAGGATGAAGGAATTAGAAAAAATCCAGTGGGGATCTGGAAAGATAGGATAATAATAGGCATAGATCAATAGTGATTAGTTTTGTAAGACACAATGTGAATTTTAAAAAAAGAACCACAAATATTTTACTTGAAATATAAAAAAATAGGTGGAGATGAAATTTTAAATTCATTGAGACCATTTCTACTACAATATTCATAGCATACTATGTTGATGTCTCCCAGGAGGTATTTTCAAAATACAATAGACAGGAGTATATTAATGGACGTGGTATCAGCCCCATACTCCTCAAATCTCACCTGATCTGGTCCCTGTGCATAATCCCAAATCATTAAGCAAAAAAGAAAGGAAAAATATCTTTAAAGAGCAGAATGAAACTGGAAAGAAAACTCATCTAAATAAAGATTTAGAAGAAAGAACCAAACAAAGTTAGAAAAGAAATTCAAACAGAGTTGCCAGATTAAGCAGAAACTCAGCTTGTCCATCTATACAAGAGTTCCAATTAAGTTTAAGTTCCAGACAATTGGTAGATGACTCTTTTAGCTTAAGTATGTCACAAATAGTACATGGGACATACTATTAGTTTAAAAAAATACACAAACTAGTTGTTTATTTGAAAAGAAAATTTAACTAGTGTCATGTATTTTACCTGGCAACACTAGAAGAAGGGAGATACAATCACAGACAGAATAGAAAAATGTCTTTTCAAAACCAGCGCCTGCCTCACTCACATTAAGATTTTCTGAAAAACACCTGGACCTAAAGGGGAAGGGGAAAGAATGCTCCACAAGAAAGTGACCTTTTTTTATAAACAGACAACTATTAGGGGAGCTCTCTTGAATGTCTTGCTAGTAGCTCAGTGTCTACATGAACTCCTGGCTCATTCTTTGTTTTCCAGAGATCTGGGTGATAGAAACTGCCTAGGACATTGGTGGGCGGGTCGTAGGCAGAAAAGACAAAAGCCTTCTCCTAAAATGTCCATTGTCAGTTTTCCACAGATGAAATCCTTGCTGTTTATAAATAGAGTTTGCCTTTGCAAATACAGTATTAGTATCTATGGTGAGGGTGAGGTGGAACACATTTCTAAACACTATGTTCCCCTCTAATTATCAAAGCAAAAAACATTCAAGTGTCACTCAAGGTGAAGACAGTTCTTCAAAGACATTCAGCCCACCTCTACAGCGGCTGATTTCTCTTTAGAAGCACTGAACTTAAATCATACTAATTCAGACTCAATAGAGATGGGTAGTTGGGCTGGATTAATGAAAAATCTGAGTCTCATTGTTCAAAAGGCAGAGCTGTACCCTTGCCAAGCCTATAATGGGGATTAAATAATTAACCAAATGACTCTAAAGAAACATTTCACACAGCCTATTTTAATAATTGCTTTTAAAAAGATGTATAGTTTAAAAGCCCATGCCCTTTAAACCATTTCCTCTTAGAAATAGGTAAACTATATAATGTATCCTTTTCTTTCTTTTTTTTTTTTTACACTATTAACTGCTTAGTAAGCTTTTCTTTCACAGGGCATTTAAGTAAACTTTGGCCTAGCTCACAATACTTTAAAACAGTGTAGATTAAATTTATTATGTTTAAACGCTATCTATGTCTATTATCGATGGGATAGGTAGAATCTTTGTTGATACTTTTTATGACATTATGAAACTGTCACCAGCATTGACCTGCATGTCCTTGGATGAGCCACCAAGCTGTCTAGGCCACAGCTTCCTCGTCCATAGAAAGGAGGAGTACTGCTCTAGCATCCAAACTCGAAAATGCTAAAACTAGATTAGACTAAGGTGTGTTTATCCCTGGGGAACAAGGACTCAGAACAACTAACCAGGCACTTTCCTTAGTAGTAACCTTTCAATTTTAAGAAATAAAGGTCAGAAGAGTGAAGGAAAAAATGTTTTCCATTTCTTCTGGTCCCCTTGGAAATCTCTCACAGGTCAAATAAGCAGGACTTAAGAAAAGAGAGTATATCTAGAAATATGATTATGAGAGAAAGGGTTAAAGAGTGCAAATTGGTTACTGGGATGGGGCAAGAGGTCATGATGTCTGCCTTCACTTTCATAGAAAGCCAGCTCATGCCTCCTGGGAACAAAAGATTCACTTCTAGTTGAGTACCTTCAGTGCTGCCGGGAGCAACATCTTCTGTTTAATTTCCATAAGTGACAGGAAAAAAAGCAAGAAAAGCCAGTGTCAAGTGTGTTTACTCCTGCCCCAGCTCTGAGGGGGACACACACAGCAATCTGAAGGCAGGACTCTTTGGGTCAGGTTTCCTCAGTGTTGAAGATGCAAATTATTTGTATTGCACAATCCTTGGTGTTTCATTACCCAAGACATATTTGAACACTTTGGGGAAGTCACTTTACAAATTACCGATGTATGCGCCTGATACAGACCATGGTCTTTGCAATCACTTGTTATGCATCAGAGAGTTGGACAATGACTAGGGAGGATAGAAGGAGAATTGACGCCTTTGAGCTGTGGTGCTGGAGAAGAGTATTGAGTGTTTCATGGACTGCCAAGAAAACAAACAGATCCATCCAAGAGAGGGTTAAACAAGGCTACTCTTTGGAGGCAAGGACTCTGGGGCTTCGTCTGACATACTTTGGACATGTTGTAAGGAGAGACAGGCCCTTGGAGAAGGACATCATGCTTGGGAGGGTGGAGGGACAGCGCAGGAGGGGAAGACGCTCTATGAGGTGGATTGATTCAGTGACTGGGGTAATCGGGATGGGAGTGTCAGAGACACTGCAATTAGCACATGACAGAACAGGGTTTAGGGCTGTTGTACATAGGGTCGCTATGAGTCACAGGTGACTCGACAGCACATAACAACAACAACATCTGAAAATGCTTCACCCTGGCTTCTTGCTAAGACTTCCACCTGAGACACACTTTATGACCACACCCTCAGCCAGTTTCTGGAAAAAGAGACAGTTTGGGTGGAGGTCTTGGAGTTGACAAGGACAGCCTGTCATGAGAAAAGATGAGGTGACTTCAACAGCTTTTCTGGGCCTGTGTGTCCCTTCTGGCACCATAGCTTTGCCCTTCTTGCCAAGGGTAGATAGTGTAAATACTTCAGGAAATTGTATAAATGCGGCTACTATGGTGTATTCCTTGGAGAAGGACATAATATTTAGAAGAGTAGAAGGTCAGTGGAAGAGAAGAAGACCCTGGATGGGATCAATTGACATAGTGACTGTGGCAATGGAGTCAAGTGTGTTGGAGAGAGGTTGGCTCAGGACAGGGCAAGGTTCAGAGCCATTGTTCATAAGGACACTGTGGTCATAGTCGACTAGTGGGCACAACAACAGTGGAGTACTCACTTGAGGAAAAGACTAATCAGATATAACTATAAGAGGTTCCAGGAGAAAGTGTTGTACTGTAACCCATACATACTGTGATATACATGGAGTATATGTGACATTTTAAAGCTCAACTCAGAATTTGCTCCAGAATAATGTCATAAAAAACCTTACTCACTGGGGAATGGGAGGTGTTGTGTGCGGAATTATAGCTTTTCCAAGATATCACGTCATAATCTCTTGAATCTGTGAATATATATTGTCTTACTTGGCAAAAGGGACTTTGTAGGTGTGGTTAAAGTTAAAGATTTTGAGATGAGGAGATAATCCTGGATTATCCAGAGAGGCCTGAATATGTAATCTCAAGGTTTCCTACAAGAGGGAAACCAGAAGGTCAGAAAGAGAAGAGAGTCAGAAAAAGACATGTGATGCTAGAAACAAAGAATGGAATGGCGTGAGTCCATAAGAAAAGAAATGAAGGAAGCCTTTCTAGAAACCAGAAAAGACAAGGAAATGGATTCTCTTCTAGAGCCTCCAGGAGGAGTCAGGGCTTTGAATGGGTTCATTCTGGTTCAATCTACTGTTCAGAATTTTCCTTTTATCCCAGATGGACTAAATCAGAATTTACCTTTTAATAAGATCCCTGGAAGGAACATAGCCTTGTCAACTCTGTGACTTTAGAACTTTCCATTTCTAGAACAAGAAGAGAAGAAATCTGGGTAGTTTTAAGACAGTAAATATTTGGTGATTTGTTAAAGCAGCAATACAAAACTGGAGGACTAAACCAGATGTTTTCAGCTCAAAATGCATGGTTTGGTGAGAGTATTGCTTAGTGGCTGGTGGGAACTTTCAGAGTTAGCTGCTGTACAGATTTTTATTTAGAGCCTGCAATATACTGTGCTTGGAACTGAGACCTCAGTGGTAGACAAGCAAACATGGGCTCTGCCATCTGGAATTCACAGTTATAAGAGCTGGCATTAAACCAAAAATTGTGATTAGCCAACTTCCACTGTACCATGAAATATGAAATACTGCCTGCTGCCATGGGAATGATTAAAAGGAGACCTAGTCCTTCTGGATGGTCAAGGAAGGTTTTGATAAGGAAGTGATAGTTAAAAGACAAGGATAAGAAGGAGTTAGCTATTAGGTCAATAGGTATGGAAAGGGTGTCTCAGAAAGAAGGTAGAACATCATCAAAAGCTATAAGCAGACAGAGCATTGCGGGTGTTTGCCTTCTTTAAACTTTATTAATTTATTTACAAAATTTGAATGCATTTTTTTTTCACACTAGTTCCTTCCTATTTCCCTAACCACCCCATCAAATTGTATGACACCCTCTCATTATTCCCCCCCCCCCACATATATCCTTACTCTTGTGCTTCCACCCTTGGATTCTCATTCTACAATAATGGTTTTATAAAGTATTGGTCCTTATGGGACTGAGTTAGTTCACTCAGCATAATACTCTCCAGTACCTCCCAAGTTAGGCAATAATTTACAAATCATTGCTCCTGTGTGCTGCATAGTATTCCATTGTGTGAATGTACCATAATTTCTCAATCCATGTGACTGTAGTTGGACATCTAAGCTGTCTCCATATTCTTGCGATGGTGAATAACACTGCTATGAACTTTGGTGTACAAGTCTCCATTTATGCCTCAGTTTTCATTTTCTCAGGGTATATTCGAAGCAGTGGAATATCTGGGTCATATGGAATTTCTATATTCAGCTTTTTGAGGAAATGCCAAACTGCCTTCCAGAATGCTTATACCATTTTACAGTCCCACCAACAATATAGAAGAGTTTCTATCTCACCATATCCCCTCCAACATGTATTACTTGTTGTCCTGTTAAACTTTGCCACTGCTACTGGGTTGAGATGATATCTCATTGTGGCTTTAATATGTATCTCTCTTACTGCCATTGATTTTGAGCATTTCTTCATGTGTCTATTGGCCACTGGAATATAATCCTCTGTGAAGATTCTTTCCATGTCTTTTGCCCATTTTGTAATTGTGTTATCAATAGTTTTCTTGTGGAGGCCCAATAGCATTCTGTAAACTTTCATTATGAGATTCTTGTTTGAGCTGGTATTGCCAAGTTTGTTCCCACTCAGTAGGTTTTCTTTTCACTCTATTGGGGAAATTTTTGATGCGCACAGGAATTGAATCTTTAGAAGGTCCCATTCATCAATTTTATCCTCTCCAGATTGTGCATTTCTGGCTGTATTTGGCAGAATCTTTATACCTTGGACTAGCACTTTTAAGCTTTATCCCAGTTTGTCTCTTATGAACATTATGGTTTTGGGCTTTACCCCCAGATCTCTAATCCACCTTGAGATGATTTTTGTGTTTGGTGTGAGATGTGGATCCTGTTTCAGCAGTCTGTAAGTACAAATCCAATTTTGCCAGCACCATTTGTTGAAGAGGTTGTAATTTCCCCATTTGATAGGTTTTATTTCCTTATCAAATATCAGTTGACCATAGAGAGCTGGGTCCATTTCTGGGTTCTCACTTTTGTTCCATTTGTCTATGTGCCTGTCATTGTACCAGTACCAAGCATTGCATTTTAAGGAGTTAAAATGAACTCAGTATTGTTCAAGCAAATAGATTAAGCAATAAAATTGTATAAGAGAAGACCAAGGAGTAAAGACTGGCTAGAACTTGTAGGCCTGGAACAAAACTCACTGCCCCCACTTCCCTATTCTGGTGGCTCAACTCCTGGCTGAGTCATGGGTAGGCCTATAAATGAACAGTAACACCCGGGAGGTACTCACGCCTTAGAATAACCAATCACATAACATAAAAAGGGCAACATTTAACCAATGATAAAGCCCAGGACACAAGAAGAGGAAAGAATGGAAGAAATAATGGAGATGAAATCACGGTGAGGAATTGTGGGGATTGTAACCAATGTCATAAAACAAAAAATGTGTATGAATAATAGCAAATCAATTGACTTGGTGAACTTTCACTCGAATCACAATTTTGTAAAGTCAAAAGAGTTGATCTAAGTTGAAGGTTTAAACAACGGGAAGAGGAAATACTCCAGTAGTTTGTTGATTATCTTCTGATATTGAGCTTACACTTATTCAGTTGGAATTCTTTGACCGTAACAACTGGGAGGTAGACACAGGAGTTTAGCTTTCTCCATCCTATGAGGCAATGTGGAATTAGCATGGGAGCAGGTTTTCCAGGGGTCATGGTGCCAAATAAAGCTTAGAAAAGACCAGAGTCATTTTTCTCACTGAAACCAGAGCAACAAGAGGAATATTGAGGAGGAGGAGAAATTCAGTGAAAGAATAGTCATTTTGAGGGAAAGAACTAAAAGAGGAAGAGAGTTATATGAGGAGAAACAGAATACTGCCCTGACTCATGCAATAAGTTAGCTATGGTGAGGTGGTGAAAAAAATAATTGGTGTAACCGGAGAGTAAAATCAGAGTTCTTTATAATGTTTGGAACACAAACATAGCTTTTATTTGTAAATCTTGAGAGTAGTTATTTTCTCTGTCTCTTCACTACGTCCTGTGCTCTTCAGCATAGGAAATGACTCCCTCACGTAAAATAAAATTATTTCCTCTTGTTTCTTGAGAAAGCATTTGTCTCGAGTCTTCCGTCGGGAGTGTCTGAATAAGTTAGTACTTGGAGAATGAAAGCCACGGGTGCCTGCATTGGCTTTGGTAAATAATTTAGTGTTATAGTCAGACCTCTTCGCAGACACTCCTAATTTGAGATCAACTGAAGTCCAGCCTTCTCACTTTACAGAGAAGAAGCTGGGTGTGGAAAGATAAAGCAATTTTTCCAAACGCATAGAGCCAATTAGTGACAGCAGGCCTGGAATGTGAGGTCAGGTGTCTATCTAGGCTATTTTCTCATAGCTGAATGCATTGAAAGCACAACAAAAGTGAAAATCAAACTTGTTGCCATCTAGTTCTTCTGACCCACAGACACTCTATCTGTGTGGGGTAGACCTGAGCACCCTAGGATTTCCTTGGCTGTAATGTATTGGGGAGCAGAGTGCCAGGACCTTCTTTTACAACACTGCTGGATGGGTTAGAACTGCTAACCTTGAGATTAGTAGTTGAATGGCCACTGTTTGCACCACATAGAAAGCTTCCAGAGGCTGAGAGAGGACCACTTTCAGGCTTCACTACAAATGGCTAAAGGAAACTGCGTTAGTCTCGACAGCAGATTTTCCCAGTGCAACATATCTTTTGATTTCTTGGAAAAATCTGCTGTAAAGAAGCTCTCTAAAGTGTTAAGGAACAATGGTGTCAATTTGAAAACTTAGGTGTACTTGATCCAAGCCATGGTATTCTCAATTACTTCTTATGCATCTGAAAGTTGGGCTAACTGATTAAGTATGACAAAAGAATAATTTATAACTTTGAGTTGTCAGATTATAGTACTAAATGAACTGCCAAAAGGACAAACAGCTCTATCCTAACGAAAGTGCAACCATGGTGCTCCTTAGAGGCTTTAATGGTGAAGCTTTAACTCACGTACTTTGTCCATGTTGTTAGGAGGAGTCAGTCCTTTGAAAAGGACATCATGCTTGAAAAGGTAGAGGGTCAGAGAAGAGAGGAAGGCCCTCAACAAGATGGGTGGACACAGTGATACAACATCAGGCTCCAGTGTGTCGGGGATGGTGAGGATGGCACAGGCCAGGCCAGCATTCAGGTCCATTGTTTATAGGATCACTGAGTTATAGTTGACTTGAGGACACCTAACAACATCAATCACAGTTTCCTGATGAGAAAAACCAAAGTTCAGAGAGGTTGGTTAACTTCCCCAAGATCCCACAGTCAGTCAATAACATTACGTAACGTTGCAGAATGATTAAGCAGGAATCAACAATGTCTAGAGAGAGAGGCTGCATGCCCAGCAGAGATCATGAGGGTAGTGCAGGACCTAACGACAGGGCAGGCACCTGCTTGGTGGCACGAGGAATTTCAAAGGCTAACCAAAACTATCAACTCAACCGCTTCACCATGGTATCTAAAGGTTGTGGTTGGAGTCAGTCTGGAAAAGAGTGGGGTCTGAGGGAAAGGGGATGCCAAAGAGTGATGGTTTGTTGGGAAGTGGGGAGGGAAACTAGCAGAGACGAAGAAAATCATTTTAGGCCTGGTTGGATGACACTGGCCAGATGAAGGCAGCCTGAAGGAAACCAGCTCAGATTTGTATCTAGAATGAATGAGGCCACCTCTTTGAACCTCTCCCTGGATGGAGATACTTTGGAATTTGACAGCATACGCTGATAGAGCTGGATCAGTATGCTGTGGTTGCACTGTTTAGGAAGGAGATCCACAGCTGATCATAAGTGAATCAGTAACAAATCTGGCTTCAGGATACACAGATCCATGCTTGGTTCGCATAGTTTCCTAGTGATTCTGGAACAGAGATCCTACAAGTAGATGGATTTAACAAATAGACATTTATTCTCTCTCAGCTTAGGAAGTGAGAGGTCCAAAAGCCACGGTGCCAACTCTGGAGGCAGGCTTCTCTCCCTGCATCAGTTCTTGGGGAAAGTCTGTCCCCTTCAGCATCTGAGGGCCTGGCATTTCTTGGAGATCTCTGTGAGCCTTGGCCTTCCCTAGAGTCAAGGAACTTCCCAACTCAGGGAAGAGTCCAGAAGGATACACTCTACTCCTAACAATTCATTCTTGGTGGCCTTAAGATGCAAAGTGCTACAGGCCACACAAGAGGCAAGCTTCCCATATATCTATCAGGGCTGTAATGGGATTAAGGGGCATTGTATTTCACTTGATGCTCCTATAACTATAACTATTTGACTTATCAGATCATGGGAAATCATTAAATTGTTTCCAGATTATAATATTGTGGTGTGCCGTGGAGTTGGAAATGACCCCATAGCTGACCGTCCATCAGGTTTTCAGAGGCAGTAAATAATGCAAGAGGAGACTGTCCATCCTTCTCCCGCAGAGCAGCTGGTAGATTTGAACTGTATGCCTTTGTGGTTGCAGCTTCTTAATCAGTAGGCCACCAGAGCTCCCTACATTATATCATCACATACATGTATTTTGCAGTGAGCATAATTCAATTCATGACACCCTCTTTTCAATTAATTAATTCGTCAAGAACACCAATGAATCCGACACCCACACCAAGAATGAAAGAATTAGATGAAGCTATTCTGGCAATGCCAAGTTTTAAGAGGATGCTGATTAACAAAAACTCTTAATTTGTTGAATTGTAAATGGATATCATTCATTTGGAAAACAATTAGCATTATTTTAGAGAGTTAAACATGCCTTATGATCTAATAATTCACTTCCTCCGTATATAAATCTATCAAAAATGTTCATAACAACACTGTTTACTACAAATAGGAGCGAGAGAAGTGTCCTGTTAGGCTATGCAAATAACAGAAAATGAATCTTTGTAGCATAATACAAAGTGAAAAGGCGAATTCCAGCAGTCTTCCTACAGCATGATACTAAAAATAAAACAACTGAAATGAAAGACTATAACCACAGTAACCAAAAGGCAGAAACAACCCAAATGTCTCTCAACATTGAAACACCCTTTCAAATAAAATGCTAACAGAATGAGGTGAGAATACAATGAATAGAAGTCAGCCAAAAAGAAAAATGAAGTCCTGCTGCATACTACAATATGGATGAACCTTGAAAATAGCATACCATGTGAAATAAGTTCGATGCAAAAGGATAAATAAATCCCATCGTATGAAATATCTGCAATAGACAAATGCACATAGAGACGAAAGTTTGTCATAGGCTACCAGGGGCTGAGGGGGGTTGGTGGCAGGGTGGGGGTTGGAGTGTGGGAAGTGATTAGGTAAAGTGTCCTAAGTTCCTGTCTGGAATTATGTAAACATTTGAAAAGAAATCATGGTAATGACTATAGGACATACAGACTTTTAAATGTTTAAAATGACAAATGCAACATATACCTTATTGCTATAAAGATTTTTCAAACAGAAAATAAACAGATGCATATGTGTGATAGGGCGCTCTGGTGGCCTAGTCCGTAGGGAGGCGTGCTGTTAACCCAAAGGCAAGTGGTTCGAATCCACTAACTGCTCGGCGGGAGAAGGATGGGCAGTCTCCTCGCGTGTGATTTACTGGCTCTAAAAGGCGACAAAGTGTTGTACATGTGTGGTAAAAACTATTTGAGTAAGAGACAGAATACTATTCAGAGCGGTACACGTAGCAGGTCAGTGGTGCTGGGAAAATTGCTCACCCCGCTCTGGAAGCAGTCAGTCCTTGGACCGGGGCCGGCGGGATTTGGTGAGCAAACATCCTAGCTCCCTCACCTCTCAGGTAGGACACGCAGAGATTGGAGTCTGTGCTGTTTCCAAGTGTTCCCCAGCCCCCGGAAGCTCCAGTTACCCTTGGTTACTGGTGCAGTGAGCCCTTTTGTCCTCAGTCTCCCCCTCCCCGAGGTGTTTACTAGCCTTGCTTCTCTAATAAAACGTGTGCAGGGGAGGAGGGGCGAAAACCAACCACAATCCACACTTCTCTTTGCTCCTAATGGCAGCCACTGGATCTCCATACACGAACTCTGGAAACAGTAATGGGAGGGGCAACTGTAAGCATTTAAAGTACGAAGTCACCCTAATTCACTGTGATATGGTCATCTAGATTGTTAGCTAGAGGTTCTCGGGCCCCATGGGACTGAAGCAAAGGTCCCACCCTGCTCCCCATTTACTCCTTGGCCTTGCTCTACCCTCCCTGGATCCCATGGCCCATCATTACACGAAGCCCTCTTTAGGATTCTGGTCTTTACTCTCCAGGCCTCTGCTACTTGTTCCTTTTTTTCCACATAGCTGCTGCTGAACTGTTTGTGCATTGGATTCGACTGGGTAGAGGGAAAAATCACCTCAAAGTAAATATAATGTGAATCAATAGTTAGGAGACTGGGGGTGAGGGCAATGACCTGGACCATACAACTTCAAAAACTCAATCCAAAAAGCATAACCCACAGTCTGTGAGTCCAGTCTGACTCATGAGACCCTTCTTTGGGCTTCGGAGACCATGAATCTTTACAGCAGGGCACGGAGGCACAGCTCGTGGATTTGAACGGCTGACCTTATGGATAGCAGCCAATATCACTAGGTGCTACCAGCCCTTCTAAAAGTCACGCCTTCTAATTCCCCCCCCCCGTCGTGTGTGTGTGTGTGTGTGTGTGTGTGTGTGTACACCATCAAATCGGATCTGACAGGTAGTGGAGGAGATTGTCCCTCCTTCTCCAGCAGAGCACCTGGTGGATTTAAACCATGCGCCTCTGGGATTGCAGTGCAGCTTCTTGCTACTAGGCCACCAGAGCTCCCTGTCTCCCCTCTTTTGAAGGGATAGCAGTGCTCCAAATTCTTCTCTGCACAGCTCCAGCCTCAAATATGTATATCTAGATCTGTCAGGAGCTCTGGTGGCCTTGTGAGTAAGGAGCTGTGCTGCCAACTCTGGCAACTCAAAGGTACATGGTTCAAATCCACCATCTGATCTATGGGAGAAAGACGATCAATCCGTGTACTTTTCATTCTCTGAAAACCTGCTGTAGAGTCAGCTATGAGTCAGTTGGTTCCAACTGAAGGGCACACGACAATGATGATGAAATCTGTCAGGGGGGTTTGCAACAAAAAGAAAATGATAGGATTAGCTGGAAAATGAATGTTCCTGTTGCTAGACCTTAAAACTGCAGACACACACAGTGGTGCTTCTGTCTTAAATGGGGAGATCTACATCTTCGGTAGCACCCACACAAAAACTCTTCCAAGTGATGGTTCAATATAAAGGAAAGCAGTGCTAGATCACTCACCAGCTTGTCATGACTTTGTAGGCTTGGCATTCACGATGAGTGAGGCGCAGTATTCTTCTTTCATAAGTCTTGTCTGTGCAAAGCAATTTCAATGTTAGAAAGCATTGTTTGTTGATGTCTTGGGGGGTGTGTGGTGTGTGTGTGTGTGTGTGTGTGTGTGTGTGTGTGTGTGTGTGTGTAAGTCATGGTAGAGAGAAAAGCCTTGACAACTGAATGGCATCAATGTTGAACTTCCTGGTTCCACAATATTTCAGGGGCTGACCTTGGGCAAGTTCCTATCTGTAAAAGGGTGCACTCATGTGTGCTTTACAGAATTATAGGATGATTAAAAGAGCATTGGCACAAAAAGGCCAAGAAACAAATATTAGTTGTTGCCACAATGTATCTGGAACAGTATTGTCCACTAGAAATACACAGGCCTTAAGTGTGAGCCACAGATAAAAAATTTTCATCTTTCTAAAGCTAGACTTTAAAATGGTAAAATAAGCAGAATAAATTTATTTTTGACAATATATTCTATTTAGCCAACATATAAAAAATGCTGTTTCAACAGATGATCCATAGAAAAACCTCTGAGATCATTTACATTCCCCTCCCTTTTTCAGTTTCCTGTTTCTTGACTTTGTTAGATGGCATTGCTCTGTCTCACACCATCCTCCAATTCTGCAGAAAATGAGAATAAACTGAGAGGTTGTTGTTGTT
>NW_006399790.1:1937997-1946685 GCF_000299155.1 Elephantulus edwardii
CATCTGCATAACGGAGATTGTTAATAGATCTTCCACCAATCCTGATGCCACAATTCTCCTCATAGAGCCCAGCCTCTCGGATAATCTGCTCTGCATACAAGTTGAAAATGTATGGAGACAGGATGCATCCCTGGCGTACAACCTTCCCTATTTTGAACCATGCTGAGAGGTAGACATGGTGAAAAAGAACTGGACTGGACAATAAAACACAAATGGCCTTAAAGTTCCTCTATGAGCGACTGGAGGCCCTAGGATCTCTAGGGAAGGAGACCCTTCTCATAACTCCACAACTTTTCACCCTCCCTGATGTACATTTTAGCAAACATTGGCAATGGTCCCGTGATGGGTTGATGGTCACGATGGTGGGGGTGGGGATGGCATAAGACTGCATTGAACCTCTCCAAGCAGCTTCAATGGTAAAGATATTACTAGAGTTGCTGATGTAAGAAATGCCAAGTTTCCCAGATAACAGGTGGCTGATTAGATGTCAGAGTCCACAGCAAATAATAGTTCATGCTCCGTTAATTATGAGGACTAAGTAAACATTAATAGAGACAGATAAGATCAAGTTTGGCATGAAACCAGAAAAGCAGTTGAGTCTGAGAAGTCTTCAAATTTTTTTAAAATTTTATTTTTTTTTGTGTGTGTGCACCGTCAAATCGGATCTGACTGGTACAGGAGGGGATTGTCCCTCCTTCTCCAGCAGAGCATCTGGTGGATTCGAACCGCATATCTCTGGGATTGCAGTGCAGCTTCTTGCTACTAGGCCACCAGACCTTGCTGAAGTCTTCAACTTTTTAGGTGAAGGTGAATTGAATAAAGCCACTTAACATTACCCATCCTTTGTTTATAATTGTGGGAAAACTCTCCCACTCAAAGATATTATGTCTGTCTAACCTTAATATCATTCACAGCACCCTTTCATGGTGCTTGTGTTGTTGTTTAACATTTGTTTCTTTCTGCATTCCCCCCCCCCCACAAAGACGTTTTTGTGATCTCTTTATAAGCTCATTTCTCCTGAGTTGTAATCAGCTCAGAGCGGACCACCATTGCATTTCCAAGACTGTACATTTCACCAAAAGAGACTGCCTGTTTCTCCTTTGGAAACTGGTATATTTGAAACACCAAAGAGCTGCAGCCTTTGGTATAGCAATGCAACTGCCTACTGACTTTACCACCGGAGCTGACTTCAAAGACGTGCATAAAACTTATTTCCCAATTTCCTAGTGTAGCCTGTTAGGTTAAATGTTGAGCTACTAACCAAGAGTTTGGCAGCTCGAACACACGAGTTGCTTGGCAGGAGAAAGATGAAGGTCTTCTCCTATCAAGATGTCCAGCCTCCGAAAGCTGGAGGAGGGTTGCTGTAAATTAGAAGCAACACAGTGGAAGTGAGTTTGGTGTCTTTGGGCTGAGTAGCTAAAGCAAACAGATGATTTCAAAAGGCAGCTCCAGAAGTCTGATTAAATAGAAAAGGACCTGGGGTTAGAAAACCAGAATGGGAGGACACACTTGACATTTCTTAAGTCTAAAGAATTGAAGAAAAATTTCAAACATCAAATTGCAACATTGAAAGATTTAGTACACAGATTCACTGCATCAAAAAGTATTGGTTGACGTTCAACCATTACAAGAGTTGGCATATGGTCTATAACCATTGATATATTTTTTAAAATTGTACAGTTCACAAATAATATTGTAGTGAGAAGTTCAAGCTACACTGAAGCGCATTGGCAAAAAAACCTAAACACACAAATAAACACCTGAGACCCTGGAAATTGACAGAATATCAATTGAGATGTTTCAACAAACAACAGCAATGTTGGAAGTTCTCACTTGTCTATGCCAAGAAATTTGAAAGCCAGCTACATATCTAACCCACTGGAAGATATCCATATTTGTGCCCAAGTAAAATTTTACTGATTTTTTTTTAAAAAAAGAATCCTAATGATGCTTTTATTGCTGTAGAAGAACAGAGTCATCATGGCGAAGTAATCAGCTCTGGGCTCCGCAATCCCATGATGGCCTGGGAGGGAGGGAGGGGGCTTTAGCGTAGGTCTAATGGCTATCTGACCATCAGGATCCTGGCGGGAAGCCAGTTCTGACTCCATAGGTGGATCTCCATGACTTCTTTAAATGTTGAGTCCTCTGCCTCACCTTCAGATGTGGGATGCTCCATTCCTTCTTAATGTGGGGCCCTTATTTGTTTTTCACATGGGAGATTCCTTTCAGTAGGGGATGCTGCATTCTTTTTTTAAATGGCCTCATTGCTTCTTTCAACATGGATGGGCCATAGAATTTACGAGATTGTCTTGCTGATTTCTAAATTCCTCTGGAAACCTTTCCCTGCTAAGTTGCTTGTATTTTTCTAAGGTTAGCTTTTTCTCTATTGTGCTTTATTTATTATGCTGTTCAGAACTTAAATAGGTGATGAAAGATGCAATTATCTGGGACTTGTCTCTTTACCTTCAGGGCTGTGGCTTCCGAAGTCATCAACAGAAGCACTGCCGCAATTGAGAGCCATTGTAGGACTTCATGGTGTGAGGGGGAGGGTGCTCTGGATCAGAGGGCTGGCTCTACGGAATATTATTTTTAAAAATATTTGCAACAGTACTTCAACTTCAGGGAGCTGCTAGAAATTCAAACTGGATTCAGAAGAGCACATAGAATGAGGGAATATCATTGCTGATGTCAGATAAATCTTCACTAAAAGCAGAGACTATCAGAAAGAAGCTTCTCTATGTTTTATTGACTATGCAGAGTCATTCCACTGTGTGGTTATGATAAATGATGGATAATATTGTGAAGAATGGAAATTCCAGACCACTTGATTGTGCACGCATGGAACCTGAACATTGTTGTTGTTGTTGTTATGTGCCGTCGAGTCGTTTCCGACTCATAGTGACCCTATGCACAACAGCCCTAAACCCTGCTCTATCCTGCGCCAACTGCACCGCCTCTGACACACCCATCCCGATTACCCCAGTCACCGAATCAATCCATCTCATAGAGGGTCTTCCCCTTCTGCGCTGTCCCTCCACCCTCCCAAGCATGATGTCCCTCTCCAAGGACCCGTCCCTCCTGGCAACATGTCCAAAGTATGTCAGACGAAGCCCCAGAATCCTTGCCTCCAAGGAGCAGCTTGGTTTAATCCTCTCCAAGATGAATCTGTTTGTTTTCCTGGCAGTCCAGGGTACATTCAGTACCCTTCTTGTTTAAAAAGAACAAGACTTTTGGTGAGCTCTGGTGGCCTAGTGGCAAGACGCTGTACTGCAGTCCCAGAGGTGTGCAGTGCAAATCCACCAGATGCTCTGCTGAGAAGGAGGGACAATCTCCTCCTGTACTAGTCAGATCCAATTTGATGATACACACACAAGAAAGAATAAAATAAAATGAAAAAAGAGCAAGGGTTTCAGGGAGCTCTGGTGGCCTACTGGCAAGAAGCTGCACTGCAGTTACAGAGGTATGTGGTTCGAATCCACCAGATGCTCTGCTGGAGAAGGAGGGACAATCTCCTCCTGTACCAGTCCGATCCTATTTGACGGCACACACACACACACACACACACACACACACACACACACACAAATAATAAAATAAATTTTAAAATTTTTAAAAAATGAAAAGAACAAGGGTTTCATGATTTCCAGGAAAAGTATGTGTCAGGGTTGCCATTTCATGATACTTATTCAGTCTGTGTGCTGAGCAAATGAGCCAAGAAACAGAACATCAGAATTGGAGGAAGAGTCATTAACACCCTGTGATGTGGAGGTTCCACATACCTGCTTGCTGAAAGCCAAGAGGACTTGAAGCACATACTGATGAAGGTCGGAGACTACAGCCTTCGGTATGAATAACATTTCTACATAAAGAGACAAATCATTACAATTAGACAAATAAGGTTTTCTCCATTTATCTTTCATGATAAATAGAGAAAAGATTAAAGGCATCAAGGATTTCATTTTATTTGGCTCACAACCAACAGCCATGAAAGCAACAGACAAGACAAAGTGTGGGACCACCACCCGAGGAAACTCCGTATCCTGGTCATGCTGGCTATTGTAGTGACCACATAGCACAGGTTTATGAGCCACTGGATTCAAGACCACCAAATGAAGGCAATGAAAAGGAGGTTGACTGACGTGTCTCCTAACTGGGAAACCAGCTTTAGTCCCACCAGCTGAGCACTTTGACAACATAAACGTGGAGGTGGAGCCACCACCAACTCAGTCATCCTTCCAATCTTGGAAATCTGAGGAAAACAATGACGGCAGGGTTCCCAATGTTCTGCATCCCAGTCCTGAAACATCTTGTGGAGCATCCCATGATGGGGAGCCTTTGGTGATCTGAGAGGTCAACCAGATTTGATAAGGAAAGAGCATTCACATTGTTTAAGGCCTTTCCTGTCCGTTTGCCCCCCCTCCCCACACCTGGAGCATAAGCCACACCTTGATGGGACCACCTCTGGCAGCTCATCCCTCTGAGCCCTGTTGTTGTGTCAAGCACTCTCATTGTGCATCCTGTATTTGCTGGGGGTAGTACCTCTCATTTCTGATTAATTTATTCAATAAATTTCTTTTTACTTCCACTTAAAAAAAAGAAAGAAAGCTATATAATAATTTTTCTTAGTTTACTCATTTATAAGGTGGAGATAGTTTTGTGTAATTGGATTTACTGTGAAGAAACATTGGTACTTTCAAATAGCACAAGAAATACCTTAAGAAATGTTAATTGTGTAGGAGGCATCTCACTCCCTGATCTAAAATCCTACTACATAGCCATAGTGGTCAAGACAGCACAGTACTGGTACAGTGACAAACACATAGATATCAATGGAATAGAACTGAGAACCCAGAAATCAGCTCATCTACCTATGGTCAACTGATTTTTGACAAAGAGATGAAATCAGTTAAGTGGGCAAATGAAAACCTCTTTAACAAAGGATGTTGGCAGTATCGGAAAACTATCATCTGTAGAAAACTCGAGCAAGACCCACACCTCACACCATGCACAAAAACCAACTCAGACTGGATCAAGAACTTAGGAGTAAAACCAAGGACTATAAATGTCATCAGAGAAAAGCTTGGAAGAACTCTAAAACCCTAATCCACAACATGAACAGTCTTCCAAGCATCTTGAAAAACCTACAACCAACCAGGAGAAAATATAATAGATGAATGAGGATTTCTAAGAATCAAATCCCTATGCATGTAAAAAAACTTCTCCAACAGGGTAAAAAGGACACCCACAGACTGGGGAAAATATTTTGCAATGACATATTTGATAAGGGACTCATTTCTAAAATTTATGGACTACTCCAGCACGTCAACAACAACATCAACAAAATAAACAACCAAATCACAAAATGGGCAGAGGATATGAACAGACAGGTCACTAAAGAAGACATTCAGATGGCAATCAAACACATGAAGAAATGTTCAAAATTCCTAGCTATCAGAGAGATGCAAATCAAAACAACTATGAGATATCATCTCACCCTAGTAAGAATAGCAAAATTTAACAAAACAGTAAGCAACAAATGCTGGCGAGGTTGTGGAGAAGTTGGAACCCTTATTCACAGTTGGTGGGAGTGTAAAATGGTGAAACCACTCTGGAAGGAAGTATAGCACTTTCTCAAAAATTTGAAAATAGAAATACTATTTGAAAAAAATTTTAAAAAGAAGAAATTCCATTTAACCCAGAAATTCTACTACTAGGAATTTACCTAAAGAAACCAGAGCTGCCACCCCAAAAGATATATGCACACCCATGTTTATTGCTGCATTGTTCACAATAGGTAAGAGATGGAAGCAAATGAAGTGCCTATCAACAAATGAATGGATAGAGAAGCGGAATACTATGCAGCACTAAAAAACAAGGAACTCATGCAATATTATTCAAAACCCTGGAGGACATTATGCTGAGTAAAATATCTCAGCAAGAAAGGACAAATACTGCATAATGCCATTGTTATAAAACAGGACTGACATGGGGGTTGAGGGGAATCTAAGAAAAGAGATAAATAATACTACATTGGAGCAGAAGAAGGGAAGAACAATTGTTTTAAAATTTTTTTAATTATTATTTTATTTGTGTGTGTGTGTGTGTGTGTACCGTCAAATCAGATCTGACTGGTACAGGAGGAGATTGTCCCTCCTTTCCAGGCAGAGCATCTGGTGGATTTGAACCGTGCGCCTCTGGGATTGCAGTGCAGCTTCTTGCCACTAGGCCACGAGAGTTCCCCAGGAAGAACAATTTAAAAGGAATATATGATTAGGCATTATTTGTATGACAACAGACCAAATTAAGAGGTGCATAGCAAAGTGAACTGGGGTGCGGAGGGGGTAAATTATGTAACAATGAATGAATATTTTTATTAAAAAATAACAGAAAAATTTTTAAAATGTCAATTGAGAATGAAGAGAGAGGGAGATCAGAATTTCACAAACAAGTCAGTTGATGCAATGTTTTATAACAGGTTCACCAGTCAAGAGTGACAAGGATAATCAGGGGTTGTTATCTTTTCCATCTTTTCCACCCCACCTTAAACATTTAATTTTGGCTCTGTCATATGCTGGATCTGATAAAAATGTCCATTATTGTTTGAATTGTTTGGAAAACCTTCGTTGCCTTTGTTTCCCATGGAGAGCTTATGAGAAGTAATGCGATTTGGAGTTATTTCTGTTGGTTTTCATTCACTTAACAAAGAAGACAGTGGGGATTCAGCCCTAAAAGGCTAGTGGAAAGATGTAGGCATTGTTTTAGTCAGTTTCTCTTGAGGAGCAAAGCCAGTAAAACAGATTATAAAAATAGGTAGAAAGGGATTTACTTCAAGGAAATAGCTTATGAGAATGTGAGGAAATGACTCACATAATTGTGGGGGCTGTTGTTGTTATGGGCTGTCGAGTTAACCACAGCTCATAGTGACCCTATGAACAACAGATCTGAACCTTGCCTTGTGCTGTGCCATCTTCACAATCTGCTGTGCTCAAGCGCACTGTTACAGTCTCGGTCAATCCATCTTGTTGAAAGTCTGCTCTCATTCTCCAACCCTCCACCTTTCCCAAGGCCTGGCCCCTCCTGACAACATGCCCAGGGTATGCATGATGAAGTTACACCAGCCTTCCCTCTAATATGTATTCTGATTGTACTTCCTTCAAGCCAGATTTACTTGTTCCGCATCTATGGTCAAGTGGCCACCGCTGCTCGCTCAGGATTATGGGGGCTGGTGAATCCCAAATCTGCTGACCACAGGGCACACTGAAGACTTCCGCAGACTAACACCCCAAGATCCAGAGTTCAGGCAATGAGAAGAGTGGCAAGTTGAGAGCAAGCTTTGCCAGAACATCCATTTGTATAGTGGAGGCTGGCCGGCATCCCCAAGGAAACTCCCCTTTCAGCTGGTTGGTTGCCCACACCAGATCACAGAATGGAAGGCGATGGCATTAGGGGTGAGCATGTGCCAAACGTCAGAGAGATACAGCCTTGTCAGATTGACACGTAGCATTAACTGTCCAGGCGTTCACAGGGGCTACAGCAGTAGGCTTGGTTGTGAGGGCGCTCTGCGTCTCACTCGCTGGCAGGTAATAATACTAACCAACCACTGTGTTTGGAGTGTTGCCATGGGAAGCATACATCTAGGCCCCATTCTCAGGGTTTTGGATCCACGAGGTCTGAGATGGCATTCAAGAAGTAGCATTTCTAGCAAGTCCTTAGGTGATTCTGATGCTGCTGGCCTGGGCCTTCACTTTGAAAACTAATAGAGGTGGGGCCTGTGCAAGAACACAGTGTAAACAAAGAACTAAAAAAGCAACTCATTAAATCTGTTTCTCTAAAGGGACATTGTTGTCCAGCTACAAACAACCGCTGAGTCAATCCATGTATGGAATTAGGAAAGCACACAGCAGTCAGAATGTATCTATTTTATTGGCCAGGAAGGCCTCTCTTAATGTTTGTCTGAGGTCTGACGCATGAACTGGAAGGAATAGGGAGTTGGATTTATGGGCACAAACAAGGACAAACAAGGATTCCACACTTGTCAGAACCACCTGGAATGCTGGTACCCTGTCTGCTGAATAACAAATTAACCTCTGGAAACTCAGCGTTTCTGTGAGTCAGGAGTCCAGAAGCCTCTTAGCTGAGGGGTTCCAACTCAAGATCTCTTGTGAGGCTACAATGAAATGTCAGCCAAAAAGGCAGCTGGGGAAGGATCAGATTACAAACTCATCCTTATGGGCCTCTCCAAAGGGCTCCCTGAACAGCAAGGCAAGTGGCTTCCTCAGGAGACAGTGACCCAGTAAAGTGAGTGTGAGAGGGTCACAAGACTAAAGCTGTAGTCTTCACCCACAAGTGTACACTTTATTTTTTTTAGAAAAGTTTTCAATCTCTAGAAAAAGTAAGGAAATAGTCCAGAACATTGTCATATACCTCACACCCAAATTTCCCCCTACTTGACATCATTGTTGTGAGCCATCGAGTCAGAACTGACCGATAGCTGACCCTCCAGCGGGCTTTCTGAGGCAGTACATTGCACAGGAGGAGATTGCGCATCTTGCTCCTGCAGAGCTGCTCGTGAATTCACTCTGTGTGCCTTTGGGGTTGGAGCTTAGCTTCTTGCCACGAGGCCTGTGCTTTTTTTTTTTCTATAATTATATTTTCTTAATTTTCATAAACATTTACAGAGATTTTGGG
>NW_006399790.1:1947775-1949772 GCF_000299155.1 Elephantulus edwardii
TTGTTGTTCTGTTAAATTTTGCTATTTTGACTGGGGTGAGATGATATCTCATAGTTGTTTTAATTTGCATCTCTCTTAGGGCTAGGGATTTTGAGCATTTGAGGCCTGTGCTTTTTAAAGAAAGGTTAAGATGTAACTGGAAACCACTGCGTTAGTTGGATTGGACTAACTTTCCAACTAAATGAGTTTTGTTGGTTTGGTTTGGTTTTTGCTCTGTTTACAGCTTTATTCCCTACACACAGGAGTATAAATATACTAGGCATATACTAAAGAATAGAAATAAAAACAGAAACTCAAACTGCTAAATGCATAGAATTCCTTGCTTCATAAATTAACTGCATGTCTACTCCCTGTTCTGGAGCTGGAGAAAGTTACACAGGCAAAGACATCCAGCGACCTTCCCTCACTTCTGGATTTTCAAGTGCAGCTTAGTCATCTTGCTAGGGGTGTGCAGACTGCCATGTCTTTCCTTTCAAATCAAAGGGGGGAAAAAGATAAACCATTGACCCTTCATATCCATCCACATATTCAACCAATTGATGATTGAAAATACTTCAGGGGGAAAAATCACAGAGTGTACAATTTCGATTTACCACCTATCAGCCACTATGCCAAGTGCACGCCAATGAGAAGATGTGGGCTCCCCTGCCAAAGTCTTCCTTCACTTCACAGACCCTTGGATTCTCTCCTGTGCTCATCAGCATTGTTCACCTCACAGCTCACCATGCTGCTACTAGTATTGTATGAACGCTTCATTTCTGTGGCAAGAACAATGGTCCCCCAAAGCAATTATGTGGTCAGCGCAAGCCCTCAAAGATTAAGGGGGAGCTTTATGTGCTGTGTTTGTGGCATTTCCATTGTACTGGGAATGGTAGGTCATTGGGAGATGATTTCAAGTGGACACTAAGATGAGCGTAGGTTATACACAAATTCCACACCATTTTATATAATAGGCACAAGCTTCCAAGGGTTTGGGTATCAGAGGGGTTCCTGAAACCAATGCCCCACATATATCAGGGAATGAATATACTAACAACCACTGAACCCACCTTAACCAAGGGCTTTTTCAGCAGAGATTAGTCCAGTAGGTGTACATATGAGCAGGGAAAAACAATTGCCATGGCCTGTGGTTCTGTCTGGTTTTCTCAGATGCTAAGAACAGACTGAAAGACCTTGGGGCAAGTGCAGCCAGAGTGCTTCTTGGAAACAAGGATGGTGAACTTTCACCTTTCACATTTTGGACAAACAGCTAGGTGAGGCTATTTCTTGGAAAGGGATATCATGCTTGGAAAGATGGAATGCCAGAGGAGGAGAGGAAGACCTCCAACGAGATGAATTGACATGGTAACTTCAGCAATGGGCTCCAGTGTGTCAGAGGTGATGAGCACGGCACAGGATAGGGCAGGGTTCAGATCGGTTTTTCACAGGGTCACGATCAGTCATATCTGATTAGAAGGCATGTAACAACCACCACCAAGAGGCAGAATGCAATTGGAGGCAGTTGTGGGGTTCAGTGGGCAAGGAGGAGTTGGACATCAGTGAAGAGGTGGTTTATCTAACCGAAGGAGCTAAGCAAAGTGCCGCTGGGTTTTCTGAGTTCACACATCACTCATTTTACTCCTTCATTTTCCACCACACAAAATGGATGACCAGACTTCTCATTCACCTGATTTTATTGATGCTTCTCCAAAAGGTGACAAAATCCCAGAGGTTGGGAACAATGTGAAAACGTCTGATAAAATCCAGCAGCACTCAGATGGCCCAGTCCTGGGCCTTGGTTCTCTGATCAATTAGCTGTCTGTCCTCGAACAAGTCACTTGTCCCTTTCTGTGTCCTACTTACTTCACATGTCACATGGAAGCATCCGATTTCTTGCATCAGGATTTGTGACAATCACATGAATTGTGTTGTTCATTATCTTCAAACTGGCTTCACAGCTTTGATTCATGATGTCCCCAGATATTACAAGGGTAGAGCTGCTCCATAGAGGATTTTTT
>NW_006399790.1:1950837-1955562 GCF_000299155.1 Elephantulus edwardii
AGGTGCCTGTCGGGGCCTGGGTTTCAGCTGTCCACACCACAGCAGCGGGCAATGAGCTTAAAGCCCCTGATGGCTCTGGGCGCTGACTCTCACCAGTGGCTATGGATGAAGTCACAGGCGATTTTCATCCAGCGCCAGGGCTCCATAAAGTTTTTAAGGGAACATATAGCAAACACTGTCTTCCTGGATGGGTTTGAACAGGTAATCTTTCCGTTAGTAGTCAGATACTTAATCATTTGTGCCAGCCAGGGACTCCTCAAATTCAATTAAAAATATTGAATATAAACAAAAGGTACTGTTATGCCCATTTTGTGCAGCAATGCATATGTTTTCATCTAATAGGTTCATGTTAACTGTGGAAATCCAGAAGCTTAATCAAAAAGGTTAATTTCAATGTTGAGTGTAGAAAAATAGATTTTGATGAACTTTGTTAAGTTCCTTGTACACACTGTGGTCCTACACAGTGTTTCTAATGGGGGTTTTAAAGATACAGACACAAGTTCTTTGCTGCCGCTCTCCTCATTGTGTCTTGCAATTAGCAACGTGGAACAGGATATGCATAACTAATTGGCTATGGGGGAAAGCTTAAGGAAAGATTTACACACAGAAAGAAATAATAGTGGAGTTCTGACATACATGGGAGGGGAAGGCGAGGGGAATAGAGATTAGTAGGTGGGTAGGGAGGGTGAATAGAAACTGAGGTTACAGTGATGATTTGATGAGACGTCATAATAAATGAATGGCATTGATAAGTTGTAAGCAGTGTTTTAAAACAAAATGTGTACGAATGGTTGAATGAAAGCAAACTAACAAAAAAGAGGTTGAGCTTAATTCTCCTTCCGTTGAATGTGAGCTAGACTTAGTAGTTGCTCATGAGAGATTCAGCTATGAGTTGTATCCGACTCCAAGGCACATAACAACAGTGATGTTAGTGGGGGTTCAAGGAGTGAGACAGAGTCAGTTACCTATGTATTTGGTCGTTGTAGTTAGGGGACAAAACATACACAATCACTTTTGTAAATATTGGTCCTGTGCAAAGGTTGTAGTGATGGGGGTGGGCACAATACAGAAAGTCAATTAATTAGGAATTAGTGCTGTTTATTGTTGCTTTGAGGCATGGAACAGAGAGTCTATAACCTAACAACTGGTCCTTCCCAATCAAGATACACTTGGTACAAATAGTCAGGAGATCAGGAGAAATACTGTGATGGGAAAATCTGTAGTCAGGGATCTCTCCAAATTATTGAGGAGTAATGATGTTAGTTTGAGGACTAAGGTGCACCTGATTCATGCCATGGCCTATTTACTTGCTATGCATTTGAGAGTTAGACAATGAATAAGGATGACAGAAGATTTGATGTACTTGAACTGTGATGCTGGAGAAGAGTACTGAATAGCTCATGAATTGCCAAAAGAACAAAAAAACCCAACAAAACCAATCTTGGAGAAAGTGCAGCTAAAGTACTTCTTGGAGGAGTACTTTGGGTATGTTGCTAGGAGAGGCTAATCCTGGGAGAAGGACATCATGCTTGGAAAGGTAGACAGTCAGCGAGAGAGAAGAAAACCCTCAACCAAGTGGATTGACACAGTGACTACAGCAATGGATTCAAGTGTGTCAGAGATTGTGAGGATAGAACAGGATAGGCCAGGGCTGAGATTTGTAGTCCACAGGGTTACTGAGTCATACTTGACTCAAAAGAACCTAGCAACAACAACAATGGTGATAGTGATGGGTGGGAATGACAGTCAGTGACTTAAGAATTAGTCTTGTCCTATGCTGGTAGTTGGTGAAGTATTGAGGTGGGCAAAGGGGAGGATGTGTACGATTCAGAGATTAGTGATCTAAGTATTGGTCCTGTCCAATGGAGGAAGAGAGAGAGTGTGTGTGTGTGTGTGTGTGTGTGTGTGTGTGTGACATAGAGAGTTTGTGACCTAAACATTGGTCCTGTCCAATGGTCAGGAGAGGGAACGCAGCTCACAGTCAATGACTGAAGAACCTATCTAGTGCAGTGATGGAAGGAGGGGTTAGTTAGTTTGTGAGACTGAGTCAGGGATCTAAACGTTGTTCTGGTCCAGTGGCAGTGGGAGCACAGCACAGATGCTGTGACCAAATAACTGGTTCTGTCCAATAGGGAGCTCTGGTGACCTAAAGGAGCTTTACTGTCAACCCAAAGACTTGTAGTTTGAATCTACCAGCTGCTCCAAGAGAGAAAGATGGGCAGTCCTCCCATGTGGTTTATCACCTCTGAAAACCCCATGGAGGGAGTCAGGTATGAGTCAGTTCTGCCTCAACTTCTTATAACAGTAAAGGTGGAGGGAAAGATACAAAGAATCTGTGAACTAAGAACTGCTCCTGTTCAGTGACAGAGGTTGGGGGAGCAGTTCACAGACAGTGGCTTAAGAATTTATTATGCCCACTGATTATAGGGAGAAGAGGAATGAGACAGAGAGAGTCCATGGCCTAAGAATCTATCCTGGTCAATGATGGTGTTGTCCAGATACAACAAAGAGAGTTTGTGACCCAGGAATTAGGCCTGTCCAGTGATGGGATTGGGGGCCCTGCATCAGAGAAGCTGATCTAAGAATGATGGTAGCAGGTGGCACAGTACAGAGAGTGAGTGACCTAAGAATTGATCTTGTCCAAAGTTGATTGAGGGGCAGCTGGTACAGAGGATCAGTAACCAATTAATTTGTCCTTTGCAATGATGATGAGAGGGGTAAGGACCCAGGGAGCTGGTGATATCAAAATTGGCCCTGTCCAATTTTGGAGCTGGGTATAACACATAGAGCTAGTGATACATGTCAGGACACTTAGAGTCAGTGTCCCAGGAGTTGGCCCTGTGAGATGGCAGGGTGTGAGGCCACTACACAGAGAATCAGTAACTGAAGAATTGGTCCTAACAGTGATGGAGCTATGGCAGAGTCTGGGACTTAAGGAATGATCCTGTCCAACGGAGACGGCATTCATAACACAGAGTCCTATACAATGATGGGGGGCCTGATACTGAGAGTCAGTGTCCTCAGATTTGGCCCTGACCAATAGTAGTGGTGGCAGCAGGCATTAAACAATGAGTGACCTAAGAATTGGTGCAATCCAATATTGGGGTATGGATAACATAGAGAAAGAAGGGAATCCCAGAACACTTAATTGTGCTCATGTGAAACCTATACCTTGACCAAGAAGCTGCTACATGAGTAGAGCAAGGGAACATTACATGGCCTAAAATTATGAAACATGTACATCAGGGTTTTATTATCTCTCCATACATCGCTTAATGTGTATGCTAAGCAGTTTATTTGAGCAACTGGACTCTATGAAGAAGGATGTGGGATTAGGCCTAGAGAAAGACTCATCAATAATCTTTGGTATGTAGATGATATAACCTTGCTTGCTGAAAGTAAGGACTTGAAGCACTTGGTGCAGAAGATTAAACACTGCAGCCTTCAATATGGATTGCATCTCAAAATCAAGAAAACAATAATTCTTACCACTGGGCCCATAAGCAACATCATGATAGATGGAGAAAAGATTGAAACTGTCAAGGACTTCTTAGTTCAATCCACAATGCATACACTTGATACCAGCAGTCAGGAGATCAGGAGATGTATTGCATTGGGAAGGTATGCAGTCAGGGACCTCTGCAGATTACTGAGGAGCAATGATGTTAGTTGGAAGACTAAGGTGGGCCTAATTCAGGCTATGCTACTGAGAGTTGGGCAATGAATAAGGATGCCACAAGAAGAATTTATGCCTTTGAGTTGTGGTAGTGGAGAAGGGTACGATATATCCCACGGACTACAAAAGAACGCACAGATAAGTTTCAGAGAAGGTGCAGCCAGAGTGCTCCTTGGAAGCAAGGATGGCGAAGCTTCGTTTCACATCCTTTGGGTGTGTTGCTAGGAGAGGCTATTCCTTGGAGAAAGACATGATGCTTGGAAAGGTGAAGAGACTGAAGGAGAGGAAGATACTCAACCAGGTGGACTATACAGTATGAGGCTTAAGTGTACCAGAGATTGAGAGGATGGTAAAGGATAGAACAGGCTTCAGATCTGTTGTTCATAGGGTCGCTATGAATCATACTTGTTTCAATGGCACCTATCAACAACAACAACAACGTTGTGGGTGGGAAGTGGCACAACACAATCAGTGATTTATTTATATATTTATTTTTAGTCCAATGGTGGTAGACGGAGAAGGGGCTCTACCTAGAGTTAATGACCTAAGAATTGGTCCCATAACCGTAAGTATCAAGTAGCATGAACATTGACTTTATATTTAATTTTGTCCAAAAGTGCTGGCAGAGGTGTAGGTGCATGGATGTAATTCACTGATAAATAGATCAGAAAAATCAAAGTGCCAAGATGCACCAAAGACCTTAAAGTGCTCCAGTCAGCTGGTCTGAGGGAACCCCCCCCCCCAAGAGTTGCCCACGTGTGCGAAAGGCTTTGCTCAACGCATACGGCTGGATCCTGGACATAGTTTCCGGGCCTACTCGCTTACCCCCAGAACCTTGGTCATCTCCAGTTGAGAGAGGACCTAGTTGGGAACCTCTCTGCCCAACGTAGCACTAACTGGGCGGGGCTGAGCCCGGGGGAGCGAGGAGGGAGGGGCGGGTGCCTCAGGGAAAGCGGCAGCCAACCAGGGACAAGCGCGTGCGGCCGGCCGCGCGCCTCAAGCGCCCGAGCTCCCTCGCGCGCTGCGTACGTGCGGCGGCCGGCTCCGCC
>NW_006399790.1:1955671-1961825 GCF_000299155.1 Elephantulus edwardii
AGAGGCCGCGGAGTTGCGCCTTGCTGACGCGCCTGACCTGCACGGCTCCTCTGAGCCAGCCCTCGTGGCAGCCCGGGCGTCTCAGCGGCTCTGCGCAGCGCTCCAGCGAAGATGCGGCTGTTCCACCGGCTGCTAAAGCAGCCCGTGCCCAAGCAGATCGAGCGCTATTCGCGCTTCTCGCCGTCGCCGCTCTCCATCAAGCAGTTCCTGGACTTTGGTAAGTGTGGGTCAGGCCCCCGCGGCCCCGGGGCAAGCCTACGGGGGTGCGGGGCAGCGCCTGGTCTCCCAACCTTGGTGAAAAAGCTATAGGAAACGCAGGAGGGGCTGGGGGTTTTCAGGGGGCTCTCTGGGGGAAGGGGGGTGGGGAGGCAGGCCTGATACGGTCGCGCTGGCCTGGGTGGGGGGAACCCGGAGAACCAGAAGCCGCGTCCGAGGTCCCTGATCTCAGGCGGAACCCCTCAAAGCTGCCCTCATCGTTGGCTTCAGATCTACCTGCCACAAACATCACTGATAGTAAAACTTCCGAGGGGAATGGGAATGCTGATGGCTGTTTTAGATATATACATACTTCGATATTTCTGGTTAGTTAAAAGAAACCTCCTAAGACCAAATAAATTTTGCAGTGGCATTTTTGCCCCTTTCTGGAGCTGCCTGCTGTGTGGCCTGAGTGGTGGGACTTGAACTATTGTCCTCATGGTATGAGATTGCATTTTAAAGGCCTGGACTGCCTGAACCTTAGCTGGTGGTTTGAATAGGCGTGTGGGTACGAAGCTCAGAGCCCGGGCAGCTACAGCCCTGGCCTGGGGGGTCTGCACCTTTCCTTGTGCCTTTCCCTTTGTGTACCACCCACCTTCATTCACCTTGTCTCCTGGGCTGGTTAGCAACTCCCACAAATGGAGGTAGGAGTGCAGGAGACCCAGGCCCCAGCCTGCCCGAGGCCTAGCCAAGATGGGAAGACAAGCTCCCACTCCGTGTTCAAACTGGATCATATTTCCCCGAATGGTGCCCTTTCAACCGCAGGGTGAAGACTGGCAGTGTGGAATGCAAGGGAGCTGGTTGCGAAACACCCATAAAACAAAAGTGCACACCCAGGTACCAGAAGGAAACACAGCTTCCGTGAAGGAAAACACAATTGAGCAGAGATGTTCGAAGTTCTCAAGGGGAAGTAGTGGGGGTGGGGGTGGGTGGCTGTTTGATTAAAGACGCTCTGGTGGCACGGAGGTTAAGCATTCGCCTGGTAATTGAAAGGTTAGCCGTTCGAACGTACCAGCGGCTCCTAGCTAAATGTGCTGATCTGCTTCTGTAAAGATCACAGCCTTGGACGTGCTACTGAGCACTTCTGCTCCGTCCTGTAGGGTCACTATGAGTCAGAATCCACTCAATGGCAGCGGATTTGGTTATGTTTAATTAGTTTTATGTAAATGTCAAGGCATTATTTTAAAAAAACCCAACAACACAAACACAAAAAACACCGCCACCTAAAGTGCAAGAGTAGGTAGAATATTCCAGGAAAACCTGATCTGCAAAATGCCATGTTGGCTTTATTTAGATTTAAAAAGAAGTTAAAGGAATAGATTAGAAACCAGATTGCATTTTAAGGTGCTAATTTGCCTGATAAGGATGATGAAAGTCAAAGTGCAGTGAGATGTTGCGTTTTTGCTTCTTGAACTTTAGCCCTGAATCTCTTGGGTAGTTTTATTTCTTTTTCTAGGCCACTTGTGAGAATTTTAGAGGTTTGAGGCAGCTCTTGGCTTTAGAATTTAGAAAGGAAAATGTTGTAGTTGCTATAAATAGACATGTTTTTCATCCCTACCTTATCAGCCTTTCATTGGGGTAAACTGAGACAGGTTGATTCCCACTGAAAGTTCCCTTCTTCAGTGTGGAAATGATAGCTCTAATAGTTTGGCTGAATTTTCAGCTGATGTATTTCTATAGCAGCTCGAGTCTACCTATGTTAATAGATGTCTTGGCAAGGATGTTACCTGAGTAGGAAAACCACAGTGGGGGGATAGTGTGATCGTGGAAAACCGATGGATCCAGTAACTGGAAACGAACATTCTAATTCTTCTCTGTTCTTGCTCACTCACTGTGTGACCTTGGACATGAGAATTAGGAGCCTTGGGGTTGATTTTCCTCATTAATCAAATGTGTGGATTCTGTCAAGTATTCTCCAAAGTACAACTCCAAATTACGATATGATTGTAATTTCAAAGGAAAAAAGGATGAGCTTTTTTGGGGGTGGGGGAATCCCCAACCAAATGTTTAATAGCTATTTCCCTATTTGGGAAAGGGTGGAAAGATCCACTAATCTACGGTAATGGGAGAAGCATAAGTTGTCTTTTCCTTAGAGGAAAGTTTGCAGTAGCATTATATACAATTGCAGTGGAATTTGCCAGAAATCACAAGCCCAGTGATGAATCAGGTGGTGGTCAGCCGATCTTCAGAGGCATGGAAGCTATAAGAAGGGAACTGTCGCGCCAAGGCTGTCTCTCATTCGCCTCTTTGTTCTTCCATCTCTGATGCATAACAAGTAATTGCAAAGACCATGGCCTGGATCAGGCACACCTTAGTCTCCAGAATGACATAGTTATTCTTCAGTAATTTGGAGAGTTCTCTGACAGCAGACTTTCCCAATGAAATTAGTCTTTTAATTTCCTGGCTCTGGTACCAAGAGTGTTGATTGTGGAGCCAAGCAAACAAAAGCTGTTAACAATCTCAATCTCACCATCTGTACTGCTGCTGCCAATTGGCCCAGTAGTGAGAATCTTTGTTTTCTTGATATTGAGCTTCAATCCATATTGAAGGCTGCAATCCTTGACCTTCTGCAGCAAGAGCTTCAAGTCCTCCTCAGTTTCAACAAGCAAGGTTGTGTCATCTGCATAACGCAGGTTGTTGATGAATCTTCTTCCAATCCTGATGCCACACTTCTCATCATAGAGCCCAGCCAGGATGATCAGTTCTGCATACAGATTGAAAAGGTATGGAAATAGGACACATCCCTGGTGTACACCCACAGGTGTCCCTCCTTCTCCAGCAGAGCATCTGGTGGATTCGAACCCCTTTCCTCTGGCATTGCAGTGCAGCTTCTTGCCACTAGGCCACTAGCACTCACCTCCACGACCTCTTCTAAACTCTGCCTGCACTTCTGGCAGTTCTCTGTTGATGTGCTGTTTCAGTCATTTTTGGATAATTTTTAGCAGAATCTTGCTTGCATGTGATTTTCGGTGATACTGTTCAATAATTTCCGCACTCTTGTTGGATCACCTTTCTTTGGAATCAGAACAAATATAGATCTCTTCCAGTCAGTTGGCCAGCTGGTTGTCCTCCAGATTTTTTGGCACAACTTGTTGAGCACATCCAGGGCAGCATCTCTTTGTTGAAATATGTTAATTGGTATGCTGTCAACTCCTGGAGCCTTTTTGCCAATTCTTTCAGAGCAGCTTGAACTTCCTCCTTCGTTACCATAGGCTCTTGCTCATATGTTATTTCATGAAATTCTTCTGTGTCCACGAATTCCTTTTGGTACAATGACTTTGTATATTTCCCCATCAACTTTTAATGCTTCCTGGATCATTTAATATTCTGCCCAAAGCATCCTTAAGTGTTAAACTCAAGGTTTGAATTTGTTCTTCAAGTCCTGCAGCTTAAGAAATGCTGAGTGAGTTTGGCCCCTTTGATTTTCTGACTCCTGCTCTTTGTACATTTCATTATAATATACAATTTTTTTTGTTATTGTTTACAGTATTTGCAATGATCACATCAACAAAGAAATTGCTTCTGTGGTCGCTATTATTATGTAATAGTATCCCACAGAAGTAAATGAGGAGACTGTTTTCCTTCTTTTAAGAGGAAGACTTGTTTGTTTTTTGTTTTTGTTTTTGTTTTTTAAATTTTTGTGTGAGTGTACCGTCAAATCAGATCTGACTGGTACAGGAGGAGATTGTCCCTCCTTTTCCCGGCAGAGCATCTGGTGGATTCGAACCATGTGCCTCTGGGATTGTAGTTGCAGCTCCTTGCCACTAGGCCACCAGAGCTCCCCCAAGACTTGTTTTAAGACTTGAAATTGTTGGTTACTTGAGCAGCAGAAATTTTATTTCAAAGCTAGATAATTCTTAGTTGCTGGGGGCTGTTCTGCACATTGTAGGTTGTTTTAACAACATCCTGGGCCTCGGCCCACTAGATGCCAAGAGCACACCCCTCCCTCTGAGTTGTGACAACCAAACATGTCTGCAGACATTGCTAAATGCCCTTGGGGGCATGAAATCACCCCCTATTGAAACTGTTTTAAAGCATTTAGAGCAGTGATTTTCATGTCTGGACCACATCCCCCAAACCTCTGCTGTTAGTGGTTGGGGTTGGGATGCATAAGCATTAGTAATTGTAGAAGATTCCCAGGTTATTCTGAAGCATATTCAGGCTTGAGAATTCTTAATTAGATGATCTTCTAAATCTCAAGTACTCTTCTCATTCTGTCTGTGGCAGTTCCCTATGCCCTTTAAAAATAGCCTCTTGAACTCAATATTTACTCAAAATATGTTCTAACATCGCTAGTTGCCATTGAATCGATTCCAACTCATGATGACCCCGTGTGTGCAGAGTGGAACTGGAACTAAGATCAATAGGGTTTTTGATGCTGTGACATCACAGAAGGCCTTTCTTCCTAGGTGCCTCTGGGTGGATATGAACCACCAATCTTTTGACTAGTAGTCAGATAGTAGTACTTAGCTGTTGTGCCACCCAAGGACTCCATGCTCACACTGTTAGGGGATAGCAAGCATTCTAAATAAATTTTATATTGGTTTATAATGATGATAGTACATTCCAAAGGGTGGGATGTTTTTCAAATCTGATATTAACAGTTACATGAATCAAATTTCAAAAGTCAGAAAAGGACATAGAATGGCAAGTCTAATTCCTACTTTTTTCCACTAGCCGTAAACAGTACCTTGCTCTTTTGCCTGTACCTTGATTTTCAAACATAATACCCTAGAGACCTTTATCTGTGCCTACGGAACTTTTTCTAATTTAGTATCCAATTCCCTATTGCCTAGTGGCAAGAAGCTGTGCTTCATTCCCAAAGGCACATGGTTTGAGGCCACCAGCTGCTCCATGGGAGAAGGACGGGCAATCTTCTCCCATGCTATTAACTGCCTCTGAAAACATGCCAGAGGGTCATCTATGAGTTGGTTCCGACTCTACAGCACCCAACAACAACATGATGGATAGTATCTAAGTTATCTGGTGCTGTTATAACAGAGATACCGTAACTCAAAACTCATTGCTGTGGAGTCAAAGTTGATTGATAGCAGAGCCACTAGATTTTCAGAGGCTGTAAATTGTGCGGAGTAGATTGTGCAACTCTTTACCTCCTTGGCTGAATTCAGGGTACGAGCTATAGGAGAGGCTCCTCTCTCTGTGTCAGTGGCAGAAGGTCCTTGTTTCCTTCAGCATCTGTAGGCCAGACCTTCCTCATCTCTGAGTTGCTTGGCCTTCTCCAATATCAAGGAACTTCGTAGCACAGAGACCCGACTACAACAGGGCTCACTCCACTCCTGTCTTTTCTTTCTTGGTGGTACTGAGGTCTCCCCACTCGGCTGGCTTTCTATCCCTTTTATCTCTTTTGTTCTTGCTGTGTACTATCAAGTGGGAAGTAACCCATAGCTCATCCTCCAGCAGGTTTTCAGAGGCAGTTAATCACACAGGAGGAGACTGCCCACCCTTCTCCTGCGGGGCAGTTAGTTGGTTGCTTTGAACCACTTGCCTTTGGCATTGCAGAACAGCTTCTTGCCACTAGCCCACTAGATAAAAAGTGTTAAAGATCACACATTAGGGAAACTTCCCTTGCATCTATCAGGGATATGTTGGGAGTAAGCGATGTTGTATTCCACCCTTGATCCTTTTGCACCTCTTTGGTTTATAGTTATATAGTTTCATTAAATGGTCATTATATGGTTTCCATGTTGTATCATTACAAAAATGTATTTTTTAAATTTTTTAATTTTTTTAATTTTAAAGTTTACAGACACTTAGGGTTTCCAAGTCATTCATTGTTGCAGTTTTCTCCCTGCCCACCCTTTCCCCCCAATTCAATCTTCTCCTTGAAAAAAAAAAGAAAAACTCTTTCATTGTTATGCAATTCCCCCTCAAGTCCCCT
>NW_006399790.1:1962503-1970626 GCF_000299155.1 Elephantulus edwardii
AGGGCTAGGGATCTTGAACATTTCTTCATGGGTTTGTTTGCCATCTGAATGTCGTTGGTGAAGTATCTGTTCATATCCTGTGCCCATTTTGCAATTGGGTTGTTTACTTTTATCTTGTGGTGCAAAAAAATGTATTTTGAAGGGTATAGTGTCTGTAGATAACATTACATGTCTTTTGGGATGATACAATTATAGTTCCCATAGTGTATCATTATATGCATGTATTTTGGGGGGATACAATGCAATCCACTGTAGGTGGATAGTAGGTTGTTTACAGCTCTTGTTCTGACAGCCAGTCTGCACTGAATTATTGGATGCATTTTCATTTTATATATGTGTGCATATCCAAACTAACCCAAATCAAACCCCACTGCTGTGGAATCAAGATTGGAGCTGATTCCCACTCAGAATGATCCTCTGTCAGGCACCCGAGGTTGTGAATCTTCACTGGAGGAAACTGCACATCTTTCTGAACCATTGACCTTGTGATTAGCAGCCCAAAGTGTAATACATTATGCCACTGGAGCACCTTTTTATTATGTGCTATTCAGTTGACTAGGACTCACGGTGACCCTTTGAACAACAGGTCGGAACCTTGCCCTATCCCACGCCGTCATATTTAGTACTCTTGCACCAAAGGGTTTGTGCCTTTTCATTTTCGTAAACATAGTCACGGTTCTTTCTCTCGGAGTGACCTCTTTGCTTTTGAGAGTGTCCTCCACTTTCAATGCTGTTGTTGTCATAGTTTGGATAGGTGAAAAATATATTTAGATAGAATTTTTCTCTTCGAATAACTATTTTTTTTATCGCAGAAAAATTTTAAATGTATGTAGAAGTACGGGGAGAAAATAGTCTGCTGAGTTCCTGGTTTCATTGCTTTGCTACAGATGTATTATATACATGGCAAATAGTCCATGTTTGTGTGTAGCTGTGTGCATATGTAGCCTATTAGATGTCCTTATCAGTGTTACACTTTTTTTTTGGAGGGAAAAAAGAATTTTGTTCCCTCTGCTAAGACCACTTCCTAGTTTTTTAAAAATTATTTTTGTGTGTGTACCTTCAAATTGGATCTGGCTGGTACAGGAGGAGATTGCCCTTCCTTCTCCAGCAGAGCACCTGGTGGATTCAAACCACATACCTTTGGGATTGCAGTGCAGCTTCTTGCCACTTACCAGAGCTCCGACCACTTTCTATTTTGACTCCTCTGTTCTTTAAAGGTTTGCTGGAATCCCACTATGGAATCTTTAAGCCTAGCATATTTTGGCAATACTACACTTTGTCAGCTCTTAACTTCTGTAGTATTGATTTGAATCGATTTTCTGTCTCTTTTAAAAGAGTCTGTTTTGAGATATTTTCCTCAAAAATTTTCCTCATCAAATTAAGTCAATGTGTATAGCAGAGTTTCTTAACAGCCTTCATTCCTTCCACGGTCATTTCCCCTTGATTTTGTAGGTTTGCATTTCTGTCCTGCCTTTCCATTTTAGAATTAGGTTAGCTGATGGACTTAATAGTTTGATAACTTTTGTTCTCTAGTTTATGGTCTGCTTATATTTTATTAATTCCTTATGACATCATTGGGTTTATTTTATTTAGATTCCACTCTCCCAAGAGTTTGAATTGGAGATTAATTTTTGTTGTGGTTATTGATTTCAGTATTTGAGAATATAGTTACTCCTCTGAGCACTGTGCTAGCCTCTGATAAATCATTTTGATCTCCCAGCCCCAGCTATTCAGATTTTTATTCTAAGATGAACCCAGAGTTGTTTATGGCTTTAAATTTCTAGTGTAAGTCTTTTCTGTATTTCAGTTGATGTGAGTAGTCTGGTGTTGCTGTATTGTGATCGTAAAAGTTACCTGAGTTGCTCCTTTTTTGATCGGTTGTAGTCAAATATATGGCCATTTCCTGTGACTGTTCCTTAGCATTAAAGAAGGTATATGCTCTCATAGATTATTGATCTGATGATCTCAATGATGTTATTATTTCTGAAAAAGATGAAGCCAGGCTGCTCCTTGGAAGCAAGGATTTTGAAGTTCTGTCTTACATACTTTGGGCATGTTGCAAGTAGGGACCAGTCCTAGGAGAGGGACATCATGCTACGGAGGGTGGAGGGAAAGCACAAGAGAAAACGACTCTGGATAAGACGGATTGACTGAGTGACTGGGGTAATGGGGGTGAGGTGGGTGTGTCGGAGACAATAAGGTTAGCTCAAGATAGAGCAGGGTTCAAAGCTTTGTGCCAAAGGATCACTGTGAGTTGCAGTGGAGTCGACAGCATATAACAACAAAAACAAAAGCATGCCTTTACTTTTTTTTTAAAAAAAAATCCATATAATCTGACACAGTGACATTACAGTCTCTTAAAAATATAATTTAGTTCCTGATGGTTCAAATGGTTAAGTGCTGGACTGTTTGTTGTTGTTGTTATGTGTCATCGAGTCACCTGTGACTCATAGCGACCCTATGTACAAGAGCCCTAAATGCTGTTTGATCCTGTGCCAACCTCACCCTCTCAAACACACTCATTCCCACCACTCCAATCACAGAATCAGTCCATCTCATAAAATATAAAAATATATCTCATAAAATATAAAAAACCTCATGTATTGCCATGGAGTTGATTTTGACCCATAGCCTCCCTGTGGGAAAGAATAGCACAGTCTCCGAGGGGTTTTGAGGCTGTGATCTTTACAGGAGCAGACTGCCGCATCTTTTCTCTATAGAGCAACAGGGGGGAGTGGCTGGTAGATTTGAACTTCTGACCTTTGGGTTGGCAGCTGAGCACTTAACCGGTATGCCACCAGGGCTCCTTCCCATAAAATACACACTAGATTAAAAAGATGGTATAGTCAACTTGACAGCACATAACAACAGTATATAAAAAAGTAAAATGTCTCAATATTTTCCAATATTGATTACATGTTACAATTATAGTATTTTGCATTGTTTCATTAAAAATATATTCTCAAAGTAGATTTCACTTGGGTTTTTTTTAGGTTAATGTGGTTACTAGAAAATTTGAAATGGTTTATGTGGCTTTTATTAAGTTTCTGTAGGTTAACAAGAACTCCTTGCTGTCGAGTCTGAACAGACTACTTCACCAGAGTTCCCCATTCTATGGGATAGTGCAATTTTCAATAACATATGTTCATTTCTACTCAGGACAATGGAGAATGTGACATTTCAATGTTGAGAATAAACATTTATGCTTTATTTTCATTTCTTTTTAAATTTTCATTTCTTACGGTAACTTTTAGATGTCTTCCATCTCCCCCCCCCCCCCCCCCCCCCCCCCCCCCCCCCCCCCCCCCCCCCCCCCCCCCCCCCCCCCCCCCCCCCCCCCCCCCCCCCCCCCCCCCAATCTGTTATTCTCTGGATGTTTGGAACAATGTGTTGTCTTTGAATGACAGTTAAATATGTGGTGATTCTTTGTATATAGGCAAAGTTTTGTATTCTGTCTCAAGCAGTTAGGAGCTGAAAGTCTTTAGTGATGTAAGGAAAGGACCATTTGGGCTGTTATGAGCTAAAGATAGAACCTTTGGAATGTTGAAGGAGTTGAGAGGAAATGATTTCTGTTTTCTTTTGGATTTGCTTTTCACCTTTCAGACTCAGCCTATCCAGTTCTGGTTCCTGTCAGTATTAGCCACTTGTCTTCCCTCCCTGCTGACTGGCTTCCGGTTTTCTGGCCCAGTTAATTTTGCACTTGTCTTTTGTCAGCTGTACTTGCATTAACAGCATTTGGTCCTGCCACATTTTATTCTGAATTGTCCCTTTCCCGAGGTGCGTGCTTGAGTCTTCTGTGTAGCCTCCCCAGCCTGGCTTCCTCAACTGAGTCTGAAGTTCTCTGCACAGGGCAGGGACTCCAGAGATGGACAAACTGGAAGCGTGACTCCACCAAAAACTCATGAAGCGTGGTATCCTTTGCATTTAGCCTGTCATTACATAGGTTTAAACTCCCTTGACATCCCCATGTTTAAATATAGCTTCTCAGAGAAAACCATCCAAAATCAGCTTGTCTGACAACCACACCTTCTTTTCATAGAACCTCGTATTTTGATTTCTGCCATAATCACACAGGCTCTGGAAGCCTTGGAGCCTTGCACTTTTAGAACATCAGCCAGACTCCCTGGTTATATTTTCCTGGAGGTTTTCCTTTAGAAAGATTCCAGTACCTACTGACACGTTAACTTTAGTGCTGCAGGATTTCTCTCTCTTTGCAAAGTCTCATCTCCTTCTCCCTTCCCCCCATTTTTCAATCTTCTTTTTATCTTTTCCCCTGGTCATTCTTGGATTTCTTTGCAAAGTCTCTCTCTCTCTCTCTGTCTCTCTCTCTTTCTTTTTTTTTTTTTTTAAGTTGTTTTGCTTTCAGCAGACTGCTTCCTACTGGGAAGAACAGAGATTTTGTTCCTGGAGAAATGAAAAGATTTTTTAAACTTATAAGACTATAACAAAAACAAGTTCTGTTTCCAACTGTGTTGATCTTGTACCTTTACATATGGACTTTTTCTGTAAGCAGGAAGGTTTATGAATTAAAAGGTGTTGCCACGAATTTTACTAACCACCTGGGTGATTAGAAGCCAGGAAAAGAACAGTTTAGAGGGAAACAAAATCAGGTTGTTTAATATTGATCAATATTAAAATGTAAAGAGTTGACTTTTGGGGCCTTTTGCATTGGGAAAATCTGCTGTTAGGGACATCTCCGGAGTACTAAAGAGCAACAGTGTCAGTCTGGAAACTAAGGTGCACCTGATCCAGGCCATGATCTTCATAATTATATGCTATGCATCAGAGAGCTGAACAGTAACTAAGGATGACAGAAGAAGAATAGATGCCTTTGACTTAAGGGTCTGGAGAAGAGTGTTGAACAGACTGTGGACTGCCAGGAGAACAAACAGTTCTGTCCTAGAGAGGGCGAAACCAGGCTGCTCCATGGAGGCAAGGATTTTGAGGCTCCATCTCACATACTTTGTACACGTGACCAGGAGGGGCCAATCATTGGAGTGGGACATCATTCTTGGAAGGGTAGAGGGACAGTGCAGGAGAGGAAGACCCAGAATGAGATGGATTGACTCAGTGACTGGAGAAATGGGATTAGATCTATCGGAGACAATGAGATTGGCTCAGGATAGGGCAGCTTTCAGAGCTAATGTACATAGGGTCGCTATGAGTTGCAGGCAGCTTAAACCTTTTAACAACAACAAGATCAAATAGACATGGATTGGGCCTGTAAGATCGAATAGGAGATCTAGAGTAGCAGTTGTTTATGGCCTTGACTAATAACCTCAGGATTGGTTGTTCTAACTCACCCAAAGGTGCCTAGGAAGAATGGCCTGGCTGTGCGCTGTCAAAGTCTTAAAAACCTGCACCTGTGAGGTCTCATGGGCAACAGTTTTGTTTTGCTTTTAAATCTGATCAGGCTGAATTTCAGCATAGCCTGTGATGTGTCAGGTTTGGAGAAGTCCATAGAGTTTTGTGCTTTTAACCCAAAGACTGTGCCTCTCTGGTAGTTTAAATCCGCCAGCAGCTCCACAGAATTAAGTTGCCCTCCCTTGAGATTTACAGCCTTTTGGAAACCCAGTGGCAGGTCAGCTGTGAGTCAGTTCCAACTTGATGGCAATGAGTTTTGAGTTGGAGGCACAGAAGGTGTAGCTTCTGCAACACTTGTGTATGTTTCTAAGTGCCTTTGAAGGTGAGTGAGACAGAGGCACATTTACTGTAGTGGTTTCCTCCCATTAAACTGTTGGGAAATTGATCAGACTGCTGGCAAGCTTTGAGAACTTGCGGTTTTGTTACTAGGTGAACTCAGAAAATAGCACTACTTTTCCTTTCCCTCTCTCTTGTATGAGAATTCAAGTACTAAGCGCTTCCAACTTTCATTCTTACTGACTGACAGACCTGGGTAGGAACCAACTCCCCTGTACCTCTCCTTGAGTACAAATCCAGAGACCATGCATGGGTAGGAGCCAAATGGCATCCCATCTCACCCCAGACTTGTCCCATAGCAGCCAGTCAGTTCTCCCCAGCCCCACCCATCCCAGACTCCAGGGACTCACCTTGAACCAAGACCAGAAGGCAATAAGTGGTGAACCATGTGCCAGGAAGGCTGCAGTTTGGAGTCCCCCTTGGTGCCCCAGAGCTGACCTGGGCTGTGTTTGGGTCTGGCAGCCCCTGGCTAGGTGGGAAGCTGCAGGCATGGGCACACTTTGCTCCTTACCAGCCAGACAGACTCTGCTTCTGCACATCCCCAGTCATGTGTAGAAGCAGCAGTTCTGATCCCTGCTGTCCCTGGCCCCACCGTTTGCAGCCTGTGCCAAGTACTAGGTTCCTGGTGCAATGATGAGGAAGGAGGACATGGAGGAAGAGTCTGGGCATGAAAACAAGATCCTGGCCACAGCCAGAGGAAGGCAGGAGGCCAAGCAGAGTCCTGGCCATGTACAGCACTGGCAGCTGTACATTCAAACAGTGGTTTGTAATAATAGGTGCTACTTTGTGATGTCACCCTTGGTACCAGCAGTCAGGAGATAAGGAGACGCATTGCAGTGGGGAAAATCTGCAAATTATTGAGGATTAGTGATGTCAGTTAGAGAACTAAGGAGCATTTGATTCAGGCCATGGTTTTTCCGGTTACTTGCTATGCATCTGAGAGGTGGACAATGAATAAAGATGGCAGAAAAATTGACACCTTTGAGCAGTGGTGTTGGAGAAGAGCACTGAACATCCCATGGATGTCCAAGAGAATGAACAGATACAGCCGGAGTGCTCTTTGGAGAGAAGAATATTTTGGACATATTGCTAGGAGGTGCTATTCCTTGGAGAGGGACATGATGTTGGGAAGGGTGGACGGTTGGGGAGGAGAGAAAGACCCACAAGCAGGTGGATTGACATGGTGACTACTGCAGTGGGTTCTTGCGTGTCAGGAAGAGTGAGGATGCAGGCTAGAACAGGGTTCAGATCTTTTGTTTATAGGGTTGCTATGAGTCATGCTCCACTGATGGCACCAGTTAACAACAACTTTGTGATGTGTGTTACTGTGTTTAAAGGTGTATCTGGAAGTATTAATGTTTTTTATGCATAGAAAGATACACTGGTGTATGCCAACACAAGCCTTTAGATAATGGCTGATGTTGTTGTTGTGTACCATAGAGTTGAGAACTGACCCATAACTGACTCTCCAGTGGATTTCCACAAACATTGTAATCTCATGAGAGAAGTTTGCCCATCTTTCTATCGCAGAGCAGTTGGTGAATTCTAACCCCATGGCTTTTGGTTGGCAGTGCAGTTCTTCACCACTAAGCCACCAGAACCGGCATTAGAAACTGTAACCAAGTGTACAAATTCAATTTAGTAACAGAACTAGCTCATAATATGAGAACTGTCTGTATGCAATGTCTATGATAATCAAGTTTCAGAGTTGGACAAATCTCTTTATTGTGAGAGTACAGTTGACCCTTGAGCATCACAGATTTTAATTGCACAGGTCCATTTACACATGGATGGGGATTTTTTGTTTTTTAAACTGTTTTTTATTAATTTTAATGAACGTTTACAGAGATTTTGGATTTCTATTAATTCATTCATTGTTGCATTTTTCTCCCTGCCCGCTCCTCCCCACCAGTTCGCTCTTCTCTTTGAAAAGTGAAAGAAAAATTCCTTCATTGATATACAATCCTCCCCCCTCCAAATACACTCCACTATGCAGCCTTCATTCTGGACTCTTGTCATAACCATAATAATCATATATCACTTTTAAACTGTTCTCTCTCTCATCTGTTTCAATGCAGTCTACATAATATATCCAATTTTTCTCAGTCTCACCCCAACCCTGATGTCAGTCCATTCTACAACAGTGGCACTATGCAGTATTTGTCCTTTTGTGACTGAGATATTTCACTCAGTATAATGTCTTCCAGGGTCACCCATTTTGAATAATATTGCATGGGTTCTTGTTTTTCAATGCAGCATAGTATTCCAATGTGTGAATATACCACAGCTTCTCTATCCGTTCGTTTGTTGATGGGCACTTGGGTTGTTTCCAACTCCTTGCGATTGTGAACAAAGACACAATAAACATGGGTGTGCATATATCTGCTTGGGTGGCAGTTATGGTTTCTTTAGGGTATATTCCC
>NW_006399790.1:1970726-1979049 GCF_000299155.1 Elephantulus edwardii
TTTTAAAAAAAAAATCCATATAATCTGACACAGTGACATTACAGTCTCTTAAAAATATAATTTAGTTCCTGATGGTTCAAATGGTTAAGTGCTGGACTGTTTGCTGTTGTTGTTATGTGTCATCGAGTCACCTGTGACTCATAGCGACCCTATGTACAAGAGCCCTAAATGCTGTTTGATCCTGTGCCAACCTCACCCTCTCAAACACACTCATTCCCACCACTCCAATCACAGAATCAGTCCATCTCATAAAATATAAAAATATATCTCATAAAATATAAAAAACCTCATGTATTGCCATGGAGTTGATTTTGACCCATAGCCTCCCTGTGGGAAAGAATAGCACAGTCTCCGAGGGGTTTTGAGGCTGTGATCTTTACAGGAGCAGACTGCCGCATCTTTTCTCTATAGAGCAACAGGGGGGAGTGGCTGGTAGATTTGAACTTCTGACCTTTGGGTTGGCAGCTGAGCACTTAACCGGTATGCCACCAGGGCTCCTTCCCATAAAATACACACTAGATTAAAAAGATGGTATAGTCAACTTGACAGCACATAACAACAGTATATAAAAAAGTAAAATGTCTCAATATTTTCCAATATTGATTACATGTTACAATTATAGTATTTTGCATTGTTTCATTAAAAATATATTCTCAAAGTAGATTTCACTTGGGTTTTTTTTAGGTTAATGTGGTTACTAGAAAATTTGAAATGGTTTATGTGGCTTTTATTAAGTTTCTGTAGGTTAACAAGAACTCCTTGCTGTCGAGTCTGAACAGACTACTTCACCAGAGTTCCCCATTCTATGGGATAGTGCAATTTTCAATAACATATGTTCATTTCTACTCAGGACAATGGAGAATGTGACATTTCAATGTTGAGAATAAACATTTATGCTTTATTTTCATTTCTTTTTAAATTTTCATTTCTTACGGTAACTTTTAGATGTCTTCCATCTCCCCCCCCCCCCCCCCCCCCCCCCCCCCCCCCCCCCCCCCCCCCCCCCCCCCCCCCCCCCCCCCCCCCCCCCCCCCCCCCCCCCCCCCCAATCTGTTATTCTCTGGATGTTTGGAACAATGTGTTGTCTTTGAATGACAGTTAAATATGTGGTGATTCTTTGTATATAGGCAAAGTTTTGTATTCTGTCTCAAGCAGTTAGGAGCTGAAAGTCTTTAGTGATGTAAGGAAAGGACCATTTGGGCTGTTATGAGCTAAAGATAGAACCTTTGGAATGTTGAAGGAGTTGAGAGGAAATGATTTCTGTTTTCTTTTGGATTTGCTTTTCACCTTTCAGACTCAGCCTATCCAGTTCTGGTTCCTGTCAGTATTAGCCACTTGTCTTCCCTCCCTGCTGACTGGCTTCCGGTTTTCTGGCCCAGTTAATTTTGCACTTGTCTTTTGTCAGCTGTACTTGCATTAACAGCATTTGGTCCTGCCACATTTTATTCTGAATTGTCCCTTTCCCGAGGTGCGTGCTTGAGTCTTCTGTGTAGCCTCCCCAGCCTGGCTTCCTCAACTGAGTCTGAAGTTCTCTGCACAGGGCAGGGACTCCAGAGATGGACAAACTGGAAGCGTGACTCCACCAAAAACTCATGAAGCGTGGTATCCTTTGCATTTAGCCTGTCATTACATAGGTTTAAACTCCCTTGACATCCCCATGTTTAAATATAGCTTCTCAGAGAAAACCATCCAAAATCAGCTTGTCTGACAACCACACCTTCTTTTCATAGAACCTCGTATTTTGATTTCTGCCATAATCACACAGGCTCTGGAAGCCTTGGAGCCTTGCACTTTTAGAACATCAGCCAGACTCCCTGGTTATATTTTCCTGGAGGTTTTCCTTTAGAAAGATTCCAGTACCTACTGACACGTTAACTTTAGTGCTGCAGGATTTCTCTCTCTTTGCAAAGTCTCATCTCCTTCTCCCTTCCCCCCATTTTTCAATCTTCTTTTTATCTTTTCCCCTGGTCATTCTTGGATTTCTTTGCAAAGTCTCTCTCTCTCTCTCTGTCTCTCTCTCTTTCTTTTTTTTTTTTTTTAAGTTGTTTTGCTTTCAGCAGACTGCTTCCTACTGGGAAGAACAGAGATTTTGTTCCTGGAGAAATGAAAAGATTTTTTAAACTTATAAGACTATAACAAAAACAAGTTCTGTTTCCAACTGTGTTGATCTTGTACCTTTACATATGGACTTTTTCTGTAAGCAGGAAGGTTTATGAATTAAAAGGTGTTGCCACGAATTTTACTAACCACCTGGGTGATTAGAAGCCAGGAAAAGAACAGTTTAGAGGGAAACAAAATCAGGTTGTTTAATATTGATCAATATTAAAATGTAAAGAGTTGACTTTTGGGGCCTTTTGCATTGGGAAAATCTGCTGTTAGGGACATCTCCGGAGTACTAAAGAGCAACAGTGTCAGTCTGGAAACTAAGGTGCACCTGATCCAGGCCATGATCTTCATAATTATATGCTATGCATCAGAGAGCTGAACAGTAACTAAGGATGACAGAAGAAGAATAGATGCCTTTGACTTAAGGGTCTGGAGAAGAGTGTTGAACAGACTGTGGACTGCCAGGAGAACAAACAGTTCTGTCCTAGAGAGGGCGAAACCAGGCTGCTCCATGGAGGCAAGGATTTTGAGGCTCCATCTCACATACTTTGTACACGTGACCAGGAGGGGCCAATCATTGGAGTGGGACATCATTCTTGGAAGGGTAGAGGGACAGTGCAGGAGAGGAAGACCCAGAATGAGATGGATTGACTCAGTGACTGGAGAAATGGGATTAGATCTATCGGAGACAATGAGATTGGCTCAGGATAGGGCAGCTTTCAGAGCTAATGTACATAGGGTCGCTATGAGTTGCAGGCAGCTTAAACCTTTTAACAACAACAAGATCAAATAGACATGGATTGGGCCTGTAAGATCGAATAGGAGATCTAGAGTAGCAGTTGTTTATGGCCTTGACTAATAACCTCAGGATTGGTTGTTCTAACTCACCCAAAGGTGCCTAGGAAGAATGGCCTGGCTGTGCGCTGTCAAAGTCTTAAAAACCTGCACCTGTGAGGTCTCATGGGCAACAGTTTTGTTTTGCTTTTAAATCTGATCAGGCTGAATTTCAGCATAGCCTGTGATGTGTCAGGTTTGGAGAAGTCCATAGAGTTTTGTGCTTTTAACCCAAAGACTGTGCCTCTCTGGTAGTTTAAATCCGCCAGCAGCTCCACAGAATTAAGTTGCCCTCCCTTGAGATTTACAGCCTTTTGGAAACCCAGTGGCAGGTCAGCTGTGAGTCAGTTCCAACTTGATGGCAATGAGTTTTGAGTTGGAGGCACAGAAGGTGTAGCTTCTGCAACACTTGTGTATGTTTCTAAGTGCCTTTGAAGGTGAGTGAGACAGAGGCACATTTACTGTAGTGGTTTCCTCCCATTAAACTGTTGGGAAATTGATCAGACTGCTGGCAAGCTTTGAGAACTTGCGGTTTTGTTACTAGGTGAACTCAGAAAATAGCACTACTTTTCCTTTCCCTCTCTCTTGTATGAGAATTCAAGTACTAAGCGCTTCCAACTTTCATTCTTACTGACTGACAGACCTGGGTAGGAACCAACTCCCCTGTACCTCTCCTTGAGTACAAATCCAGAGACCATGCATGGGTAGGAGCCAAATGGCATCCCATCTCACCCCAGACTTGTCCCATAGCAGCCAGTCAGTTCTCCCCAGCCCCACCCATCCCAGACTCCAGGGACTCACCTTGAACCAAGACCAGAAGGCAATAAGTGGTGAACCATGTGCCAGGAAGGCTGCAGTTTGGAGTCCCCCTTGGTGCCCCAGAGCTGACCTGGGCTGTGTTTGGGTCTGGCAGCCCCTGGCTAGGTGGGAAGCTGCAGGCATGGGCACACTTTGCTCCTTACCAGCCAGACAGACTCTGCTTCTGCACATCCCCAGTCATGTGTAGAAGCAGCAGTTCTGATCCCTGCTGTCCCTGGCCCCACCGTTTGCAGCCTGTGCCAAGTACTAGGTTCCTGGTGCAATGATGAGGAAGGAGGACATGGAGGAAGAGTCTGGGCATGAAAACAAGATCCTGGCCACAGCCAGAGGAAGGCAGGAGGCCAAGCAGAGTCCTGGCCATGTACAGCACTGGCAGCTGTACATTCAAACAGTGGTTTGTAATAATAGGTGCTACTTTGTGATGTCACCCTTGGTACCAGCAGTCAGGAGATAAGGAGACGCATTGCAGTGGGGAAAATCTGCAAATTATTGAGGATTAGTGATGTCAGTTAGAGAACTAAGGAGCATTTGATTCAGGCCATGGTTTTTCCGGTTACTTGCTATGCATCTGAGAGGTGGACAATGAATAAAGATGGCAGAAAAATTGACACCTTTGAGCAGTGGTGTTGGAGAAGAGCACTGAACATCCCATGGATGTCCAAGAGAATGAACAGATACAGCCGGAGTGCTCTTTGGAGAGAAGAATATTTTGGACATATTGCTAGGAGGTGCTATTCCTTGGAGAGGGACATGATGTTGGGAAGGGTGGACGGTTGGGGAGGAGAGAAAGACCCACAAGCAGGTGGATTGACATGGTGACTACTGCAGTGGGTTCTTGCGTGTCAGGAAGAGTGAGGATGCAGGCTAGAACAGGGTTCAGATCTTTTGTTTATAGGGTTGCTATGAGTCATGCTCCACTGATGGCACCAGTTAACAACAACTTTGTGATGTGTGTTACTGTGTTTAAAGGTGTATCTGGAAGTATTAATGTTTTTTATGCATAGAAAGATACACTGGTGTATGCCAACACAAGCCTTTAGATAATGGCTGATGTTGTTGTTGTGTACCATAGAGTTGAGAACTGACCCATAACTGACTCTCCAGTGGATTTCCACAAACATTGTAATCTCATGAGAGAAGTTTGCCCATCTTTCTATCGCAGAGCAGTTGGTGAATTCTAACCCCATGGCTTTTGGTTGGCAGTGCAGTTCTTCACCACTAAGCCACCAGAACCGGCATTAGAAACTGTAACCAAGTGTACAAATTCAATTTAGTAACAGAACTAGCTCATAATATGAGAACTGTCTGTATGCAATGTCTATGATAATCAAGTTTCAGAGTTGGACAAATCTCTTTATTGTGAGAGTACAGTTGACCCTTGAGCATCACAGATTTTAATTGCACAGGTCCATTTACACATGGATGGGGATTTTTTGTTTTTTAAACTGTTTTTTATTAATTTTAATGAACGTTTACAGAGATTTTGGATTTCTATTAATTCATTCATTGTTGCATTTTTCTCCCTGCCCGCTCCTCCCCACCAGTTCGCTCTTCTCTTTGAAAAGTGAAAGAAAAATTCCTTCATTGATATACAATCCTCCCCCCTCCAAATACACTCCACTATGCAGCCTTCATTCTGGACTCTTGTCATAACCATAATAATCATATATCACTTTTAAACTGTTCTCTCTCTCATCTGTTTCAATGCAGTCTACATAATATATCCAATTTTTCTCAGTCTCACCCCAACCCTGATGTCAGTCCATTCTACAACAGTGGCACTATGCAGTATTTGTCCTTTTGTGACTGAGATATTTCACTCAGTATAATGTCTTCCAGGGTCACCCATTTTGAATAATATTGCATGGGTTCTTGTTTTTCAATGCAGCATAGTATTCCAATGTGTGAATATACCACAGCTTCTCTATCCGTTCGTTTGTTGATGGGCACTTGGGTTGTTTCCAACTCCTTGCGATTGTGAACAAAGACACAATAAACATGGGTGTGCATATATCTGCTTGGGTGGCAGTTATGGTTTCTTTAGGGTATATTCCCAGTAGAGGAATTGCTGGATCAAACGGTATTTCTATTTGCAACTTTTTGAGAAAGCGCCATATAGCCTTCCATAGTGGTTGCACCATTTTACCCACCCACCAAAAGTGAATAAGGGTTCCAGTTTCTCTGCAACTTCATCAGCATTTTTTGTTTGCTGTTTTGTTAAATTTTGCTATTCTGGCTGGTGTGAGATGATATCTTATAGTTAGAGCTAGGGATTTTGAACATTTCTTCATGTGCTTGTTAGCCATCTGAATGTCTTCTTTGGTGAAGAGTCTGTTCCTATCCTATGCCCATTTTTCAGTTGGGTTATTTACCTTTATCTTGTTGTGGTGCTTGAGTATTTTAAAAATTCTAAGTATAAGTCCCTTATCTGACACATCATTACCAAATATTTTTTTCCAGTCTGTAGCTTCCTGTTTTACTCTGTTGGAGTTTTTAGATGTGCATAGGGATTTGAGTCTTAGAAGGTCCCATTCATCTATTTTATCCTCTCCTGGTTGTAGATACATGGACTTTTTAAAAAAACAAACAAACAAAAAGAAACCAAAACCAACCCACTGTGTGATGCTGATCTTGTCTGTGTAAGCAGTTTTGTCCCTCCAGTGAACTGCAGATCATAGTAAAAAGTGTCCGCCCTTAGTTCTTCGGTATTTTCAGTGGGTGTTAGCGCAGCTCAGGAAACCTGGAATCACACCGTGGGACTCATACCACGTGCCACTAGTGATAACCAAAGTGCTCCCAAGAATCAGACAAAACTGATGACTTAACAAGAAAGAGTTGAATTGCTTGATAGGTACCATAGATTAAGGTCTGCAGCTGTGCTTGCCTGCCATTTCAGGATAAATGAATCCAGAGCAAGGACCATCATAGAAAAGAAAAGGAAGTTGGTAATGCTGCTGCGACAGCTATGCGAGCAGATGTGAAAACCTTGCACTTTTTGTGTAATACCTTTTTGTCTCAATATTGAAGATGCAGCTTTTATGTGAGTGTTGTATATAATACACATCCAGAATGTGTGCTAATTGAATCTTTATGTTGTCTCTAAGGCCTAAGGTCCACAGTAGGCTGTTAGTAGTTAAGTTTGAGGGAAGTCAAGGGCTATACGCACATTTCTGACTGTAAGAGGATGGACACCCTCACCCCCTGCATTGTTTAAGGGTCAACTGTCCTGTGGTTTAATGTGGGGGCCCAGTCAAACTATCCTTAGAGGGCCAGCTTCCTGGTTTTGTAAACAAAGTTTTAGTTGAACACAACCTTGCTCATTCATTTACAAATTAAATGTGGCTTCTGCTGCTCTCCCAACAGCAAGACTGAGTAGTTGTTAATTACATGGCCTGCAGAGCCTAACATGTATACTTTCCTGGCCTTTCAGAAAGTTTGTCAACCCCTCTTCCAAGATAATTCTGTTCCTGTTTTAAAGAAGTAAGCAGTGATTAACCCTCATTTATATTGAAATGATAAAATTTGTGTTTAAATGATGAATCATTTTACCTCTCCTTTGTTGTATTAATAATGCTAAACCTTGACTCTCTGGCAGACTTGGGGAGTAGTTAAGATTTTTTTTGATTCCTGGCCTTTGCATGTCTTGCATGGTCACTGGCTGTCTGTCAGGGTGTATGTCAGGTGTTGCTAGGATACAAAACAGGCTTTAGTGGAGCTGCTGGATTGAGACAGACTAGGAAGAAAGGCATGTGATCTACTTCTAGAACCCAGCAAGACTTTGCCAGGTAATAGTTTACTCACAGAGTGCAGTTAGTTCTGGACGTAATGACGTGTTTGACTTAGTCGCACTTGTGACCCTCTTCTTCTTTTATTTAGCTCATTGTTAGCCATTGTCCTTCATAATGTTGCAGCACACATATGGCTGATGTTTCCATTCTCAGATGTTCAGTGTTATGATTGACTGTTCAGAACACTGCCATACAGTAAGAGAGATACCATCTCCAGTAGCAGTGGCAAAGTTTAACAGGACAGCAAGTAATAGACGTTGGAGAGGATATGGAGAGGTGGGAACTCTTATACACTGTAGGTGGGATTGTAAAATGGTACAGCCATTTTGAAAGGCAGTTTGGCGTCTCCTCAAAAAGCTGGACATAGAAATTCCATATGACCCAGCCATTCCACTGCTAGGAATATACCCTGAGAGAATGAAAACTGAGGCACAAACAGAGACTTGTACACCAATGTTCATGGCCGCATTATTCATCATTGCAAGAACATGGAAACAACTCAGATGTCCAACCACATTCGAATGGATTGAGAAGATATGGTACAGTCACATAATGGAATACTACCCAGCACGCAAGAGCAATGATTTTGTAAAGTATTACCTAACTTGGGAGGGACTGGAGAGCATTATGCTGAGTGAATGCACTCAGTCCCATAAGGACAAATACTGTATAAAACCATTATTGTAGAATGAACATGAGGGTCCAAGGGGAGGGGGATGGTGGAAGCAGAGGGTTGAGGATGGGCGGGGGGAAGGGACTTAATCATGGGGACACAA
>NW_006399790.1:1981152-2032131 GCF_000299155.1 Elephantulus edwardii
CCCCCCCCCGGAAGTCTTTTCTCTCTGCACTGGCTGTTTGCAGTGTACCTTTGATCACTCCGTAATAGAATCCAGAATTTAACTATTTTCATGATTTCCTTGCATGTATTTTGCCTGTGAACTCTTGTGATTTGTAAATATTATCGCCACATTTTGCTCCCTTCTATGTTTAAAGACATTTGGAAAGACTGTAATTCAATTGTGCATCTTCTATAGACTTTCCAGTTTTTGCCAGTCCATAGATTCACATATGTGAACACTGCATGCTAGTTTCCTTTGTATTGAGTACACAGTCTGAGTTTTTCTAGATCTCTACCCCCTCAGTCTCATTCACATCTACAATAATAGTAAAAAAATCCTAGCCAATGAATGTGTACATTAGAAATATTTATCTAGCAGCAACAAAAGCCAAGACACAAGATGGGCATGATGCTGGCGGTGTGGGTACAGGTTTTGTGTCTCTTCGGCTAGGCCACACTTCTCAGGGGTTAGACAGTTATGTAAGGATATACACATCATGCTCTGCTTTGTGATCTGATGTGTCACTCTCCATTCTCACATAATGCTGTGGGTTGTTTTTTTTCCCCTGTAGAAACCTGGTCTTTGGCACCTGACCATGTTGGTAAATGAGCAGGGAGCACACTCAATAATAACCCAGCTCATTTGCAGCACTGTCTTATATTATAGTCAGATGTATCACCTGTAGGAGAGTTTTTGAATCACTGAATCTGGGATTAATTGTCATTTCTGATAGGAGTTTTGTAGCTAACTCATTTTTCTTTGTTCTGCTACTTTTATTAAGGCCTCAGCTCCTTCTCTTGTATTTGTTCGAATTCATACTGGGTCCACAGAGTACTTTGCAGACTTGATTCATTAGAACAGCTTTTTTAATTTTAACTAAACATTCATTTAGCTTTTTAAATTTTAAAATTAAAATGGAATTTTAAAATTTTTTAAATTTTTTAATTTTAACTAAACATTTAAGTTTTTTAAATTTAAAAATGAAATTTTTTAATTTTTTTAATTTTAACTAAACATTTAACCTTTTAAATTTTAAAATTAAAATTACATTTTTCAATTTTTTAAATTTTAACGAAACATTTAACTTTTTAAATTAAAAAAAAAAATTTCATTTTTGCCTTATAATTTATTTCTACATTTGGTGAGGGAGATTTCTTCCATTACAGAAAAAAACCCCTCTCCTTTTCAGATTAATGACAACTCATAGCCACGCTCTGAGCAGCGCATCCTAATATTGCCCTATGCTGAGTCATCCTTGCGCTCTCGGATGTACTCAGAGCCCTTGATACACTCACTGAGTCAGTCCATCTTGTTGAGGATCGTCCCCTCTCTTCGCTGGACACTCCACCTTTCCAAGGATGATGACTTTTTGCAAGGACTGGCCCCTCCTGCTTGTATGCTTAAAGTATGTGAGAGAAAGTTTCACCACCCTTACCTCTAAGGAACACCCTGGTTACACTTCCTCCAAAATACATTTGTGTGGGTTTTTGGCAGTCCATGACATAGTATTCTTCTCCAGCACCACAGTTCAAAGCATCAGTTCCTTTGTCGTCATTATTCAATGTCCAACTTTCAGATGCTATAAAATATATGTACCATTTAATTCTCACAACCTCATTCAAGACCAAACCCATAGCCATGCGGCTAGTTCTGACTTATAGCGACCCATTTCAGCTTTCGAAGACTATAAATCTTTATTGCTCATCTTTCTCCAGGGGAGTCACTGATGGATTTGAACCACAAACATTTTGATGAGTAGACTCATCACCTACCCTCCAGCAAGTTTTCAAAGGGAGTAAATCACACAGGAAGAGATTGCCCAGCTTTTTACTTCAGAACAGCTAATATGTTAAAAATTCTCAGAACAGTCATGCCCATTTTCCAGATTAGGAAACTGAGGTGCGGATCAGGTAAGAAATCAGCCAAGTGTCTGACCACCAAGCATTCCTGCCTTCCATTACTGTAGTGAGAGAGCAAGTTTTGGATGAAGTGTGAAGTACAGATCCACACTCACACTGTCACTGCTTTCCACATCCTGCTGTTGTTAAGTGCCTTCGAGTCACGTACACCTCATCGCGACTCTGTGAACCTTGTCCTATCTGGTGCCTTCCTCAACATTTCCTACTTATTTGAGCCCATTTTCTGCATTCACTGTGTCAGTCCATCTGGTTGAGGGCCTTACTCATCTTGAGGCACAGTCTTTTCCTTCATAAATTAGTCAGCAGTTTGTCTTCCCTATCTAGGAGCATCCAAAAGAGAGGAGTGGAGGAAGTTGATGATATTGTGAAGTCTCTTATAGACTGTGACGATGTTTGTGGTCGGTTTCCTAAGAAACAGAAACAAAACTTGAGCACAGAAATAGAGGCTAAAATGAAATGGATAAACAGAAAAGTTTTGTGTGCTGACAGCCACACTTTCTCAGAAGCTCTGTCATTTGTTTTCTCTCAGTTGGCTTTTGTAGGAGTTGGACGCTGGTTAGTGGTCCTCAGCCGTGTCTCCTCAAGTCCTAAAAACATGTGATGTCTGTACCTTAGGCTAGTCAGTCTGTTAAGGTAGGTTCTAGGACCTGGTCTCTTTGTTTTTGCAGTGTGTTTCCACAGTTAAGAAGTGATAGCAGTGTGTTTTCACAGTTTAGAAGCACTGTGCTAGATCTGGGGTGGGGGGAAGATTAGTATTTGTTGACCCTTTTAAAGTAATGAAGAGCAAGGATGTCATTTTAAAGACAAAGGTGCATCTGATCCAAACCATAGTATTTTCACTTGCTTCCTACTACATCTGAAAGTTGGGCAGTGAATAAAGACAACTCAAGAAGAATCAATGCCTTTGGGTTGTAGCCCATGGATTGCCAAAAGAACAAACAAAAACGTCTTGGAGGAAGTGTAATCAGATTGCTCCTTAGAGGCAAGGATGCAGAGACATTATCTCACATACTTTGGGCATGTTGTCAGGAGGGTCTAATCCCTGGAAAAGGACATCATGCTTGAAGACGTAAGGGTCAGTGAAAGAGGTGAAAGACCTCAATGGCACGGGTCAACACAATCACTATAATAGTGGCTTTAAGTACAGTGGAGACCATGAGGATGCCCCAAGATTGGTCAGGGTTTTGGTCTTGTGTGTTGGGCCACTGTATGTCAGAGCTGGCTTGATGGCACCTAAGAATGACAAATGGTGGCTGAATGTTCTGAATTTGGGGTGAAATGGAAACTGAATAGTATGGAAATGGCCACAACCCAGTCACTGCCTTTGAGGTGCTCAGTGAGAAGGGAAAAGCTGGGGCAAATACATATGTGTCCATATGCTAGCCAGACTTTCACTCCTGTGAATTTGAGGTATGCTTTTCAATCTTTCCTCCCTCTCCCTTAAAGGGTTTTTGTAATAGGTGAGGTTTCTTTAAAGTGGTTTCTGAGAGTGTATAAGGTGTTATCCTAGTTGTCCTTTTTCTAAATTGTCCTAGGGGCCTTTCTGAATGAAAAGCACAAATCCAAGAATAAATGTAAATGTGGGTTTGATTGCTGTCTTGTTACTTTGCTTATTAGCTTGATTATTCACTTCTAACAATATTCTTCAAAATTGCTCCAGAGCTTGCATTATAAGACAAAGTGGTTTAGGTAAGTACCTATAAAATGTAGAGACACAAATATCTTCTCCTCTTGGGTTCGTTCAGGGAGAGCGTGAGTTTGAGCTCACCTAACCAACCTCCCTGGCCTTGCACGCGTGAGTTTAGAGGATCTGGTAATGATGAGACTGTCCAAAACCACCAGCTAGCTATTGACATACATCTTGACCACTTCTTCCAAAGTGAACCAGAGCGTATTCTTTCTAGGGAAAAGAAACTTAATTTTGAGTGTTCTTCTCCTCCAGAGACAATAGGAAGAAGAGTTCATAGTTCTAACAACATCCAGGTGAAGTAAAAGTTTCCATTTTCTTGAATGAAGATGTTAAAGCTTAGATAGCTTGCCCAAGCCAAGTTAGGGGCAAAATCAGAGCTAAATTTCAGGTTGTTGAGCTTTACAAACCCATTATTCGATTCAACATTATATGCCACTATGCAAGTTGTTCATAACAAACAGTCTCTATGAGTAGAACTGAGGTTTTCCTACATTTTTTGTTAGACAATCAAGAAATTGCATAAGAGGATGCTCATCTCTGGGAATATGAGAAGTAATACAGCCTTGTACTCACATCTTCGTTTCTGGTGCCTCCCAGCAGTATAAGCTTGTTTCAATGCCCTTATCCATAAACTTGAGGTGATAACATCCGCTCAGAGCATTGTTACAATGGTTAGTTTGAGAATGTGCAGCACATGGCATATGCTCAGTAAATGTTCGTTGGGTTTGCTCATAGGAGGTTGGCGACACGGCATTTCCTGGGTGAAATGTACTTCCTGATAAGAAGAGAAGCTGGGGAGGGGATCTCTTAACCTTGACTATTAATGATCTTACAAGTTTGTTGGCCTAAGGTCTCAACTCTTGCTTTGATCATTTTTGCAAGAAAAAGTGCTTTTCAGCCCATTTGTGCTTTGAAACTGACTGGCTTTGGACGCCTTTCATTCATTTTGTGGTTAAGTAAACATTTTGCCTCATTTACCTTTGAAGATGGGTTCAGTGTGGCCTTTACTTAATTTAAATTCCTGTGTCCATAATTACAGGGTATCCTTTTAACTCCCCAGTCTGTGTTTAGGACTTGATCTCAATCACTCCACTGTTAACGGGTTGACATGCATCTGAGCAGCTAGTTTGCCTGTGATTCCTTTTTGCATGCTCAAGCTAGGCAAAGCTCTGCTGCTGATGTCAGCTGTCAGTAAACACATCCATACCTTTTCTTTCCATTCGCTAGCCTGAGTTACCGTGTTCAATATTGGCCTTACTGTCGTTATTGTTGTTAGGTGCCATCGAGTTGAGCACAACTCATAGCAATCCTATGAACAACAGATCTCTGTCCTGTCCTGTTCCATCCTCATCATCTCTGACATACTTGAGCGCATAGGTGCAGTTACCATGCCAAATACCTCTCCTCTGCTGACCTTCCACCTTTCCAAGCTTAATATCCCTTTCTAACAACATGCCCAAATTATATGGGACTCAACTTCATCATGCTTACCTCTGAGGAGCACCCTGGGTCCACCTTGTTCTCCAAGACTTTATCTGTGTGTTCTTTTGGCAGTTCATGAGATATTCAGCACTCTTCTCCAACACCACAACTCAAAGGCATTGATTCTTCTGTCATTTTGATTCGTTGTCCAGCTCTCAGTCAGACACATATCAAGTGATTAAAAAGGCCATGGCCTGAATCAGGCCACTTTCGTTTTTAAACTGACATCATTGCTTATTTTGTAGAGGTCTTTGACAGCAGACTTTGTCAATGTCTTTTGACTTCTTGAGTGCTGGTACCAAGAGTGTTAATTGTGGATTCAAGTAAGATGGAATAATTGGTAACTTCACTCTTTTCTCTATCATGATGCTGCTTCTTGCCCAGTGGTGAGGATATTTGTCTTCTTGATGGTGAGGTCCACTCGATATTGAAGGCTGTATCGTTTGCTCTTCTGCAGCAAGCATTTCAAGTCCTCCTCACTTTCAACAGGCAAGGTGGTATTATCTGCATAACTCAGGTTGCTGATGAGTCTTCCTATGATCCTGATGCCACATTCCTCTTCATGAAGTCCAGCTTCTCAAAAGATTTGCTCAGCATACAGATTGAATAGGTATGCAGAAAGGATACAGCCCTGATGCACACACACCCCATTGTACAAAAACACTCCCTGGTCCTATGCTATCCTCACAACCTTTACTACTTTTGAGCCCATTGTTCTAGCCACTGTGTCAGTCCAGCTTGCTGGGGGTCTTCCTCTTTTTTTTTTTCTTCTGACCTTCTTCCAAACAAGATGTCCATCTACAGGAGCTGGTCCCTCCTGACAGCATGTCAAAAAAAGACATAAAATGAAGTCTTATCCCTGCTTCTCAGCAGCATTCTGGCTCTTTGTACCAAGACACATTTGTTCTAATCCTCCCAAGGTTAGAGGTGCAAATACTCCCTCCACATGTCATCTAAAAATACCAGCACGATGTCACTGAACTTAGAGGTGATAAAAGATACACAGTGTTGTTGGTAGGTGCCATTCAATAGGTTCTGAGTCATAAACAGCCCTTTGTAAAACAGAACAAAAATCTGTGGTGGGAGTAGTTACACCTCCAGGATTGACACAGAGACTGTATCAGTGGACTTGAGCATGGCAGAGGCTGTGAAAATAGCGCAAGATCAGGCAGGATTTCTTTGTGTTGAAACACATCAGCTGCTATTCCATTAATTTCTAGAGCCTTGTTTTTGCCTATGCCTTTAATACAGCTGGGACATTTTCTGCCAAAACCCTTGCTTCTTGATTATATGTTGTCTTTTACAGTTGAACATGGAGCAATTCTTTTTGATACTGTGATTTTGTGTTCCATCTTTTTTTGATGCATCCTGCATCATTCAATATTTTGTCCATGTTGTTGTTGTTGTTGTTAAGAGCCATCAAGTCAACTGTGACTCTTAGTGACCCTTTGAACAATGGATCTAAACCTTGTCATATCCTGCACCATTCTCATAATCTCTTATATGCTCAATCCCATTGTTAATTCACTGTCAGTCTCTCATTAAGGATCTTCTTTTTCACAGACTTCCACCTCCCATCTTTCCCTATGGGAGAAGGATGGGCAATCTCCTGTTATGCAATTGATTGCCTCAGAAAACCCACTGGAGGGTCAGTTATGGGTTGGTCCCAGCACACAACAACCATGACCACCTTCCCAGCATGATGTCCTTTTCCAAGGACTAGCCTCTCCTGACAACATGCCCAGAGTATGTGAGATAAGGTTTCACTGTCCTTGACCAGTGTTGTTCTATTTTGGAGGGACATTCTTCTACTTTGTACATCACTATTCTGTCAGTATGCTGTAGTGAGATAACCTGGGCTTGCTGTGATGCTGAACTTTGTTCCATTGGGGTGTCATATGCCATAACAGTTACCCAAGGTGGACAGTATTTGGTAGAGTTCCCAATTTAAGACAGATTTGGAAGCAGGAGTGGCATCCACTTCCTAAACAACATGCATTAGGTCTTTTGTTCATAGAGTTGCTATGAGTCATGGTAGATTCAATGACAGTCAACAACAAACAACAACAACCTTGCCTCTAACGAGCACCCTGGTCATACTTTCTCCAAGGCACACTTGTTTGGGTTTTTTGCAGTCCATGGGATAGTTGGTATTCTTCTCCAGTTTTACCCATCAAATCCTCCAATTTAACAATTCAATGCTAGACTTTTGTTCTTTATTTTCTTTCAGCTTTGTAAATGCTGACTGTGTTCTAACCTTTTGGTTTTCTAATTCCAGGTCTTTGCACATTTTATTATAATACTTTGTCTTGTCAAGGCACCCTTTGAAATAATCTTTCAGCTCTTTGACTTCATTATTTCTGTCATTTACTTTAGCTGCTGTCTGTGTTTAAGTGCAAATTTCAGAATTGCTTCTGAAATCCGTTTTGATCTTTCCTTCCTTTTCCATCTTTTTAATGACCTTTTGCTTTCTTCAGAAATAATGTCCTTTCTGTCATCGCACAACAGGCCTTGTCTTTAGTTATTACTGTTCTGTGTGCCCAATTTATTCTTAAGATGGCTTCACAATATGACCTAAGGTCATATTTTGGCTTCAAGGACTTTGAAATATTTTTCTGTAACTTAACGTGAACTTGTATATGAGTAATTTATGGTCTGTATCTTACATGACCCCTGACCTTGTTCTGACTGATGATGCGGTGCCGCTTTATCATCTCTGTCCACGGATGTAGCAGATGTGGTCCCTTCCTGTTCTACCTGGCAAGATCTGTGTGTGTAGTCACTGTTTATGTTGTTTAAAACAAGTAATAAATAATTGGCTTTATAGAATTCTGACGTTGTCTGACATTGTTTCTGTCATCAAGGCCCTATTGCCCAACTACCAATCCTTCTTTGTTTCCAGTCTCCATTAATTACCAACTTTTATATTCAAGTTGCCAGTAATCATCGATGCATCTCAATCGCCTGTTTGATCACTTTCAGAAGTTGATAAAAATCTTCAGCATCTTCATCTTTGGCCATAGTTGTTGGTGTAAATTTGAGCCATAGTTGTATTAGCGTGTCTTCCTTAGAGGCATATGGATCTGATTCTATTAATTAAAGCATTGTTCTTCAGGATAGAACTTAAAATGTCCTTTCAAGTACTGACTGTTGTTACTACTACTTTATTATCTCTTTCCTATCTGCCTGTCTTTTGACCTCTGATGGTTCAGTGGCTAAGTGCTTGGCTGCCACCCAAAAGGTAGGTGGCTTGAACTCACCAGCTGCTCAGTGGGGGAAGATAGGGCGTTCACTTCTCTCGGGATTTCCACCCATGGAGACACTGTGGGATGGTTAAACCCAGTCCTACGTGATTGCTGGAGTCCGAATCATCTTGTCAACAAAGGAGTCGATTCTGTTAACTTACCTTTTGGCTCTTCTGCTAGGTTGAAGAATTTGAATATCCTTAACCAAATGTCTAGGAAGAAGTGATCTATACTAGAAATTGACCTTTGCCAGTAGATGCTATTTTCAACCCCTGAATTTGTGTGCTGTAAGTTTTCCAGCTGCTTGCTGTGCATCTGGAAGTTGGACAGTGAATAAGGTGGGGAAGAGCGCTGACTGTCCCATGGACGGACAAAAGAACCAACAGGGCTGTCTTAGAGGAAATACAGGCAGGGTGCTCCTTAGCAGCAAAGGTAGTGAAAGCTCACCTCAGGTACTTTGGGCAAGTCATTAAGAAGGGCCAGTCCTTGGAAAAAGCCATCGTGCTGGGAAAGGTGGACAGTGAGAGGGGAAATAAAATAAGACCTCAGGTTGACAACAGTGCCTGTAAACAACAAGTTTACACCTAACCTTACTAGGCATTTTACTCTTCACATTGGACAATATTCCTTTACTGTTACCAGTGTGCCAAGTATCATGCTAATGGAATCTTTCACTTTCTAAGGAATCCTGGGGACCACAGGTGTTAGAACTTGGTGAAGGGGCAGTGGCAGTGGGGATGTGCCCAAGCAGAGGGTGCAAATTCTAGGCCTGTCAACAATTTGCTTTGACTTTATCTGGAATATAAAGTGATGGGCTTCTCACTAATCTGCTTGTGGAGTGAGCGTGATTCCTTGAGAAAGTTCTAAAAAGAGTGGATCAGAGAACTGGTGCATGTTACTCATGTCCCCAGCCCTGTCCTTCAGGGCAGGATCCAGTAACCCTCCCCAACCTTAATGAAGAGCCCTGTCATGATCTTAGTTGCATATTCTCCTTTTAAAAGAACAAAAGTTGTTACATTAAGGGTACCAGGGGCTCCAGACCCCATTAGGTAGATCTTTGTACAGTAGCATGGTTCTCTACAAGATTTTTAAAGACTAAAATGGTTGTAGTTGTAAGGAGTCAGTTTTGAGGACTGTGGGGGTGGGGGAGGGTTGTTCCTTTAAGACACTGTTTTTAACAGCAACATATTTCCCCATGTAAATATACAGTAGGGAACTCTGGTTGCCTGATGGGTAAGGAGCTGTGCTGCCAAATCAAAGATAGGCGGTTTGGATCCACCATTCTCTCTATAGAATAAAGATGTCAATCTCCTCCCCTTGTGATTAAAAGCCTCTGAAAACCCACTGGAGGGTCAGCTCTGAGCTGGTTCTGACTCAACAGTACTAACAATAACAACAACAAAGACACAGTATTGTGTTTTATTTTCACTATTCCCTTATTGTTGGATGTTTAGGCTGTTTTCAGCATCCCTTCCCTTCCAAACCTTTTACTTCAAAAAAATGTTAATCCTTTAGGAAAGTACAAAAATAATAACACGCATGTGCATAAATTCACCAGTGACTCTACCATGATTACCTCATCTCTCTGTCTCCTTTCCTGTCTGTCTTCCTCCCCCTCCTCTCCCTTTCTTTCACAAACTGTCTTTGGTTGAGCCACTTGAGAATTAAGTTGCAGACATTTGAAGTCTTTATCCCAGATACTTACATATGGATGCCCTAAACCTAAGTATATTCTTCTAATAGCTGTAATACAGTGATACTGGGGAAATTTCTCATTATCACAATAATTTTAAAAAGAATTAAAAAGTAAAAAAGCTCTTATTCAAACACTCCCAAATAGCTCCTGTAAGGCACAGTGTCAATCTAGAATGGACAGAGGACAGGACTGACAAGTAGGGTGTCTAGGCAGACAGGAGAACTAACTAGAAGTCTACAAGCAGAGAGGCCATTCTTCACCCTTTCTGTGAGAAGATTAACAGACAGGCATCTTCTACCTCTAGGCCAAGTACAGGACCAAAATGAGGCTTTCCCCTAAAGAAACGGAAAAAATTATTGAAGGAGGACAAGGAAAGTTGGTATTACGGCCCCACAGAGAAGCCCTGTACAGACAGGTATTTGGAGGGCTCACTCCTCCTGCCCCCACCCCCCGAGGTCACTAGTCTTTAAGTTACCTCATTCTCAGATGTGACCAACCAACCAAGGATCTGAGGACAGTTTACAACGAGAAAGATTGAAATCAGTACACGGACAATGAATGACCTCAGAGAAAACAAATGTAGGGACAAACAGAATGCACTAAAATATCATCAGAGAACTAAGTCACCGGTCTTCAGCTTGTTGTTAACATGTTGCCAGATCCGGTTTTCTAAAGATGGCTGAAACAGGCCTTTTCTACTACCTGCCTTTTCCATTCCTCTCATTTCCTTCCCCAGAGGCTGAGAAGACGCTGCTCCTGTTTTATTTAGTATATGTGCTGCCGAAGTGAGCATGCAGATGCCACTCCTGAAGCTTTGTCTGACATACTTAGGACATGTTGTAAGGCGGGATCATTCCTTGGAGGGACAGTGCAGAAGAGGAAGACCCTCGAGATGGATTGATTCAGTGATTGGGGTAATGAGGGTGGGTGTGTCGGAGACAATAAGATGGGCACAGGGTAGAGCAGGGTTTAGGGTGCATGTCATTGTGAGTCGCGGGTGACTTGATGGCACATAACAACAACAACAAACCCAAGTTGGATTCCAAAATTCAGTGTTTCCAAAAGATTAAAATCATGTAAGTGAAACTAGAGGGGAATCATCAAACTATTATTCCCCTAAAAATATTATTCTCTCAGTTATGGCAGTTTCACCATTTTGGCATGTTTAATGGTAAACATAAGTTGCACAATACTGTTTTAGAAAAAGCAGCATTAGCAGAAAGAGCTGCTCATTCTGTTGGATTTTGGTGTCTTGCTAGATAGTAAGTTCTCCATTTACTGCTCTCCTTTCCCACGCCCTGCTCCTCTTACTACCACCAAGTGCTAAAGGCGAAAGATGAGGACCTAATGGCCTTCAAGTGAAAACTCATCTCTGGCAGCATAGTCACTAACAACGGAAGAAATTACACATTATATTCTCAATTTTTATTATAAGATACTTGCTATCAGGTGACTTCATTAATGAAAGAATTCGTTCCTTTTTCTGCTCCTTGTAAGTTAGCCCAAAAGAGGATTAAAGACTTGCCAGAAATACGGGCCATGAAACTAGGTAAAAAGAATCACAAGGCTGTGCGCTCCTGTCCTCGGAAGCCATCAGATGCCCCTTTCAGGTACACTCTGACGGCCCCTCCTCAGTGAGGGCTGTGTGAAGTGCAAAAGCATTTGTATTTCTGTCTACAACTAGACTAGAGCATGCCTCCTTATGTGAGCATGAAACTGTATGCAACCTTTTGAAACAGAGAGAGAGAGCACGCGCACAAGATCGCAAATCATACCTTCTGTAAATACAGGTCTTGTATTTATAAAGCAGTAATTGCTGTCAGTGTCCCAGTGTAAGTATGTGAAACAAACAAAACACAGAAAAGAATTAAAGGGTCATCAAGTTAGGAAGAAAACAACTTTCAATTCACGAGGTCTGCATTTCAAGCCAAGCCTTAGTTGCGTTCCCGGAAGTTAGACATTCCAGGCCCCCTCACAGCTCCCTCTTTGTCTTCTTGTCTGCTAAACTGCTATGAGAGAAAAATGTAAACAGAGTATCTGGCATGAATGCGTAGGATGAAATACTTCCCACCTATCAGAAATGAGGAGGGCCACAGGAAGGATAAGATACCGGGCATTTCATATTTATTTAATTGGAAAAGGCTTATCCCCTTGCTTTGGTTGATGTATAATTAAGGTATCTGAATACAAAGAAATTGTCCCTGAAGCTAAATTAAAATGCAAGGGAGGGGGGAAAAAAACCCTTGAGATTTTCACTTTTTTAGCTATTATTTTTTTTATAATGGGCAAATTTCTGAAAACATTATCTCCTGTTCTTCTAATAAATAATTGAGAAGTTACCTTATGTGAGGCATGATAAGAAATACTGTGCAGGATATAGAGACAGATAAAATCGGGTTTCTTTCCACACTTGCTTATAAAAAGGTTGATGTTCCCAGAAGGCTAGAATAAAGTGCTTCCCAAAACTTGGCTGCTGCTCCTTGAAACCATTCCTCAGAGTTGAGTTTCCCAGAGAGCATAGCGTTTGTGCACAGTGCGTAATGGCTCTTGAAACTGTTGTATGGTGGGGGATATAGACCAGGCATGTTTTACTCAATTATTCACAGCCTTCCTGTGCGCACAGATGAGGGCTCTAAACTGACAGGTAGTCATGCTGTCAAGGGCGTAGCACATAGCAGAGCTGCAGGATCTCATATGACACAGTCTCGCCTCTTCTGCTTTGTCATTCTCCTCAATGCTGCTGCGTTATGGGCTTGCTCTCCCACTGCTTTAAGAATGTGCCAATGTTAAATGTTAAGCACATTGTAAACTTCACCTCACCCTCTACTAAACAGGCACTGTCGTGCATATCTGCTTCATGGCTACGCTGAGGCAAACAACTCTTAAAAATCCTACCCAAGTTGCTAAAGCTTGGAGAAAGAATTCAAACCCAAGTGGGTCTCACTCTGGCAACTGATCAGGTCGTTACTGTAAACCAAAACACAGCACGACAGAACCACGCCCCTTAATCTGAATTCTGGCATCCAAAAAGGTCTAAAAATAGATGTTGTTCCCCGCCTTGATAAAGTATAGTGCTGAAGAAACATATTTAGTGATAAACGTGACCTGAACTGAGTTGAGGCCCTAGTCTTTATTCTGCTTAATATAAATGTTGAAGTATTTTATTCCAGATATATCAGTTCCATATAGAGGAGGCTCTGGTGGCCTAAAGGTAAGGAGTTGTGCTGCTAATCCAAAGGCACACTGTTTGAATCCACCAATTGGTTTGCAGGAGAAAGATGGGCAGGACAGCATCCTCCTGTGTGATTATGGCCTCTGAAAACCCCCGGGAAGGTCAGCTAAATAGGACTCAACAGCGCATAGCAACATTCAGTATGTAGGGAACCTAGTAGCATAGTCTATATGGAGTTACACTGCTAACCCAAACATGGCATCTCTCTGGAGGTTCGAATCCACTTGTGGCCACACAGGAGACTTCCCGCTTCCTGAAAATCTAGTGGAGAGTCAGCTATGAGTCACTTCTGACTCCATGACAGTGAACTTGAGTTCTATTTAGTGTATATGTACACACACACACACACACACACACACACACACACACTTTTACTTTCCTGAAATTGGAAAACCTTTAAATTCTAAAACTATCTAGCCCCAAGGGTTTCAAAGACAAGCCGGACACCTGACATACATCTTTCCCCCTGCAAGCCCCTGGTTCTCCTTCTTCACCCTCCACCCAAGCTTCTAGTTTGCTGATTGAAATATGAATGCCACTACCGCCCAGCCTCAGATAACATTTTATGATCCTGACTTCATCCTGATAGTTCCTTTGCAATTGAACGCTGCAGGGTTCTTCGTCTCTTTCCTGTTCTTTAACTCCCTCCTCCCACACTGAGGACCTTTGACATTTCTTTGTGCTTAAAAGAACATTCTTTTGTGTTTAACCAGAATACAAAATTATTTCTTAAGGTCTGGGAAAATCTAGATACACCTTTGAAATTGGAAAATAGGCCTTTCGTTTTATAATGAGCTTCACTGTGAGATTCATTTTCCTCATCTGCATTTTTAGTGCATTTTAAAAGATTCTGTGTTTGTACAGAACATTTTAGGAATGATGTATGTTACCTGAAGCAGAATAACCATACCCTTATGGAAGCAGACTGCCTCGTCTCTCCCAAGGTGTGACTGGAAGGTTCAAACCACCAACCTTCTGGTTTGCAGCCTTGTGCTTTAACCTTTGAAAACAATCATGTTGTTATTGGACTGTTGAATTGGAGCCACCTCCTAACTGACCTTCCAGCAGGTTATCAGAGGCAGTAAATCGCACAGGAGGACGTTGCCCATCTTTTCCCTGCAGAGCATCTGATGGACTTGAACCTTCTGCCTTTGGGTTGACAGCACAACACCTTACCGCTAGGCCACCAGAGTTCCCCAAACCAACGGTCGTCTTATTAAAATGTCTAAGGCCAAAGTGAATGTGTAGAGTAGAAGTAGAAGTAGGGATTTTGGAGATTATTCATCGCAGTAAAGATATTAATAGGAAAAAGTGAAAGACAGAGACATGAAATCGTTGAAAGTTTTCTGCAGGTCTTCAATATACTGGCTTAGAATGAGGGATGGATTAATCTTAACTTTTTTGAAAATGAAGAAAGGAATCAGGGTCACTGAGGAAGAAGGTTTCTGAATGTAACGTCTACTTATTTCTTTTTGTTTTGTTTTGGTTTCTAAAATTGTAATTTGACTTAACAAAGCCTATAAGTTTCCAGTCAACCATTCATAAACATTTTGTTTTATGACATTAATTAAATACCCATAATGTATCACACTTTGCCCACTTCCTTCCTGTAATTCTCATTTTCATTAATCCTTCTTAGTCTACCCCTTCCTTCCTTCTGGGCTTTACCATTGGACAACTGCTACTCTTTTGACTTTCTATAGTAGTTACTCTGAGGAGTGAATGCCTCTCTGATACTACTGGTCACCTTATAAACCTGCCTTGAGTTGCAGCCAGTCTCTCTTGGACCCATTGTTAGGTGCCATCCAGTCAGCTATGCCTCATAATGACCTTACGGGCACCAGATCTGTATCTTGCCTCTCCTTGCTGTCCTTGGAATCTCTTCCTTGTTCAGGCCTGTTGTTGCAGTCTCCATGTTAATCCATCTTGTGGAGAGTCTTCTCCTTCTCTGACCCTTTGCCTTTCCCAGCATAATGCCTTTTACCAATGACTGGCCCCTCCTAAAACCACACCCACAGTATGTGAGTTTGAGCTGAACCAGTAAGCCTGGCCTTTTTCACATTTTTGGTTTGTTTTGGTTTTGTTCCACATGTCCTTGCACGCTCTCCAGGATCTTCTACTACGATCCCCTATAGGATGCTCGTCGATGGTAGCTGTACACAAGTTCTGTGGTCTCAAGGTGGTGGAAGCTGTAGTTTGCATGGACAGAATGATCCTTTCAACAAACTGTTTCAATGTGCCTTTGCTTTTCTTCCCTATTCTTTGTTCCTGACAGTGAAAGACCCGCCATTGCACCTAGGGTGGCTTCATGCAGGCTTTTAAGATCCCAGTTGCTATTCACTAAGTAATGGATAGAACATTGTCTTTATGGCTTTGTTATGCCAACCGACCATGACCAGCACTTCATTCCCTCAGGGTTTTGGTTGTGATAAGACATTTACATTTGCCCTCTGTTGGCTCTGCTGTATACATCTATATATTTTTATAGCACTTACTGATGAGTGTGGTACTGGACAAGAGTATTGGAAATACTGTGGACCAACCACCAAGAGCACACACAGGTCTGCCCTAGAGAGGGTGAAACCAGGCTTCTTTTTGGAAGCTATGATTTTAAAGTGCCATCCCACATACTTTGGGCACCTGGCCAGGAGGAACCTGATGCAAAGGACATTATGCTTAGGAAGGTGAAGGGTGAGCACAGGACAGAGGAAGACCCTGGATGAGATGGATTGACATAGTGACTGGGGTAAGGAGGTAGATGTGTCAGAGGTGGTGAGATTGAATCAGAACAGGGCAGAGTTCAGAGCTATTGTGCATACAGTTGCTATGAGTCACAGGCAACTTGACAATACGTAAAAACATGAATATGGCATATAAAACAGCTATGTGAGTATAGACTTATTAACTGACAAACCTCTCTGTAGTCATGAGTATAGTCCTCTTCACCTGCCCATTTCTGTTTATCTTACCTGTATATCTGCTTCCAGATTAATATATGTGATTGCTTCGATTGCAGGAGTGTATGTGTAGAATCTGTATTTACTGTTGTTTGTGTTTCTTGTGAACCTACTGCCGATAACTTTAAAGAGCGGGCTTCTTTATTCCAAGTCTTATTCGGTGGAGAGGAATAAGCCAGAATGTGGCTAGAAGGATTAGGAAATCTGCTTTATTTCAGAATCCCTTACTTTATTGCTTTTGTCACATGTGGGAAACTAAGGCGAGTTTAGAGGGAGAAGTCGTTCAATGATCTGTGCCTGCTCTGGGCTGGTGTTAGCCATTTCAGAAGAGCCTCCATGGAAAGCCTATCCCTTGTAAAGGAGATGGGATAGGCCCATCAGTATTGTGGAAGGTAGAAGAAGCACTGATGTCTGTTCACGCTTGCTCTGTGTCAGGCTCCACATAGGTTTTCTCATTAAGTCTTTCAAAAATTATTTAAAATTTTAGCTTCATTTTAACAGATAACGCAGCTATGATTCAAGAAGCTTGCCAAAGGTTTCCCAGCTCCACAGTGGAGGTGATGGCCTGGAACACATTTCTGCCTCCGAAACTCATGTCCTTTCTCTCACATCTCCAGCGGTCCTCAGGTTTAAAGCTGGGCTGGGGATTGAAGGATGTGACCAATTCTAAGATTTCTCCGAGGTCACATGACAACAGGGAAAGGGAAATTTGGCACCAAGTAGGTGATGCATTTCGAATGGATGGATCCATTGCCTTCTGCGTGCCCCTGAGAACAAGAGGAGGTTTGCACTTTTGTACCTGGCACTTTTCCTACAGTGTTTATTTGAAAACAAACTCACATTATATCCTCTGTCACTTTTGTTGCTTCTGGTTTCACTAGTGTTCAGGGCGTGGGGTGGGGGGAAGTTTTTAATAAATGTTGAAATAAATGTTCTTTTTTCTGTTCTAATTGTTTTCTTAAATTCTGTTTCATGAAGTAGCCTGGTTACCACTACCAACTAACTGCTCCAGCCAAGGAAAAATTTATAATAAAACTCATATTTCTGAATTAAGGTTGCATGGTGGAGTGCATTTGGGGTGGGGTGGGGGGGCAGGGTCAGGGGTCGGGGGCATTGTATACCAACGAAGAAGTTTATCTTTTGCTTTTCAAAGAGAGGAGCGAACTGGGGGGAGGAGGGTAAAGAAACAAGTGCAACAATGAATAAATGAAAATCCAAAATCTCTGTAAATGTTCATTAAAATTAATAATTTTTTAAAAGAGGCCATCCTTATTGACCAATAGAGTTTAGAGGAACTTTTTTATAAAAAAATTGATTTTTATTCTTTTATTATACTAGTTTATTTACAAAATTCTAATACATTGATTTTGAGAGCAGATTCTTCCAATTTCCCTCACACCCCCACCCATCAAATTGTCCAACTCCATAATTAATCTTCCCCTCCCCTTGCACATCTCATCCCTCTGCTTCCACCTTCTCCCCCTTGGATCCTTATACTCACTCAGCAATAATGGTTTTATACAGTATTTGTCCTTGTGGGAACTGAGTAAGTTCACTCAGCATAAAGCTCTCCAGTCCCTCCCAAGTTAGGTAGTCGTTTACAAAATGATTGCTCCTGCGTGCTGTGTAATATTCCGTTGTATAAATGTACCATAATTTCTTAATCCATTTGATTGTGGTTGGACATAGAGGAACTCTTGACACTTTCACTCTGGGATCCCCTTTCAACTTGGATTGGAACTCAAATCACTGCTGGTGGTCATCTATGACCCAAAAGACAAAATGCTTCATTAAAGAAATAGTATGGCTTGCTGTGTTCCTCCAAACAGTCATCTGAATGAGACCTAATGGTCGATAGTTTATCCTATCCCAAAGAGCTCTGGTGGCGTAGTCGGTAGGGAATTGAGCTGCTAACCTAAAGGTAGCAACTCTTTGGCAGTTCGAATCCACCAGTGACTCTGTGGGAGGGGAAAAAAATGGACAGTCTCCTCTTGTGTAATTTAGATCCTCCAGAAAGCTGCTGGAGGGTCAGCTGTGAGTCATTTCTGACTGCAGTGAGTTGAAAGATGAGAAACTAAGCAAGAACAAGACAGCTTATTAATGGGAACACAACAAAGAGCATGGAAACAATGAATACTGACAGTGTCACACAAGTATAACCAGTGTTACTGGACACAGTGTATAGAAATCACTAAATGAGAACCTCATTTGCAGTCTCAGTTTTTCCCAAAACATAGTAGAATAAATGTCTGTCTGTTGTATGTGGGGAATCAGGTGACCTAGTTGTGCAAACAATTTGAACAAAGGTTGTTCGAATGCACTAGTTGCTCCCCAGGACAAAACTGGACGGTCTCCTCCTGTGCAGTTTACAGCCTCAGCAAACCCAGTGATGCTCAGTTTTGAGTTGGTTCTGTCTCCACAGCAGTGGCCTAGTAGTAAGGAGACGCACTGTAAACCTGAAGGCACAGAGTTCGAATCTGCCAGCTGCTCCACAGGAGAAAGACGAGCAGTCTCCGCCTATGCAATTAAACTGCCTCTCAAAACTTACTGGTGGGTCAGCTGAGGCAGGGGCAATGTAATTGCATGGGAAAAGATTGCCCATCTTTCTCAAAGGTTCTATTTCAGAGGATAAGAATTTAACTAAAGGCCACAGGATTATTCCGCCTTCTCCTTGCATCCAGTAATTATGCTACCAGTACAGTAACTCTTATTCCATCTCTTGTGTTGTGAAGTTGTGAGACCTCTTCCATCTCTTCACAGGGAGAGACAATGCATGTGAGAAAACATCATACATGTTTCTCCGAAAGGAGCTGCCTGTGCGACTGGCAAATACAATGAGAGAGGTCAACCTTCTGCCGGACAACTTGCTAAATCGACCTTCCGTGGGCTTGGTGCAGAGCTGGTAAGTAAATAGTGTGGCAGAAGGTAGGCCAGCTTTCCTCTAAATGCATGACCGTTTGACATGGGCACCATTTTCCTTTATAGTCCGTCTGCTGTCTGGGAGTGAGTCATCTGGGAGAGCTGGGTTTCCCTGGCAGTTAAAAGTTACTGCTTATATTGCAGAACTGCTCAGTTTAAAATTGTTCAGGTGGAAAGTATTTCTAAACAGTACCAGCTGCTTTTCTTTTCTTGACTTTTCAAAGTCCAACTTTCTGGTTATAAATGCCAGGCACACGCATACACACACCCCGCATCCCACTCCCCCAAAGTGGAAAGCACAGAAAAATAGAAGGGAGCTGTAACACAGGTGAGTAGGTAGGTCCTTTAGCTGAGAAGATATTTGTCCTTTTCATCAAGGCTCCTCCTGTTTTACTTTTAAAGAAGTTGCTTGAAGACAAACTTTGAAAATTGAGGAGACCATTTCAAAAGAACCTTGTGTTGGAAGACCACCAAGCTACCTGGGTAGATGAGGCACACGGAGCTTAACAGAGTGTCGTTGAAAGTGAAATCGGTTACTGCTTTCATGCTCGAAGCCCATGCAATTGACTGAGAAAGTCAGATTTGCAAGTAAACTAGCCACTAGCTAAGCAGGGTGTCATCCGTGGGGGCACAGGTTGAGAGAGCAGTGGGCCAGTGCATTTTTAGCGAGGGAATTACTTATACTCCAGAACCATTTGTATGTGTCTTCTGTTATCAGGGCAAGGTAGAGGGCACTGTGGAAGCACACAGATTAATAAGGTGCAGCTGTGAACTTGGGGGTTTGGGAAGCCAGATGTGACTGTGAAACTGTCGCGGCACCAGGGAGGGGAGAAAAGGGACCATGTGAACAAGCGCACGGAGGATAGAACTATCCATCAGCTCGCCTTTCAAGGGTTCGTGGCAGCCAAGTAGAGAAGACATTCTTCACTAGGAGTGATAATAAACTCTTGGAGCTTTAGGGAGCTCTGCTGGCCTAGTAGTAAGGAGTTGCACTGGCAGCCCAAAGGTCTGCAGTTCGAATCCACCAGTTTTTCCATGGGAAATATGGGCAGTCTCCTCCCACGCGATTTACTGCCTCTGAAAACCCACTGGAGGGTCAGCTGTTCAGTTCTGACTCGATGTTACACCACGACAACAAGAACAAGGCTGAGGCCTCCCGGGTGCCCAGCATCTCTCCCATAGCAGCAGCAGCTCCCCGCTGTGTGAGGCGCAGGGACCAGGAGGTAGCAGACAGGACTTTGACCATGGCTGTGGTGCCATGGTCACTTCCATCCTCTCCTGAATTGAGGGTTTCAGAAGGAGCAGAAGAGTACTTATTTGTATGTGACTTCCTTTGTCATTTTGGGACTATTCTTAGAAAATTTCCAGCACAAAATGTATAATCACTGTTGAGGTTCACTGTGGTGAGAATTCTGGGTAAGCTAGAATTGTGCGCCTAGGTTCTGATAACAGTAAATGTGTGACTATTACATTTACTGCTGCTAATAACTTCAGGGAAAGTTATTTGTGGGACCTCAGAGTGAAGCGCTGGCATGGTACAGAGTCAAACAAATGGCTGTGTCATGTGTCCATTGTGTTCTCACCGTTCCCCTTCCGTACCCATTCCAAACAGAGGCAAACCATTTCTTCCTTTTCTTTTAAGTACATTTTATTTGGAAATAATGTCACATTTAGTGAAAAGGTTACAAGAGTAGTAGAGAGAATTCCCATTAAGTGTATACCTTCATTTGAATTGTTACCATTTGGCAACTCTTGCTCTATCATGTTCTTGACATACATCTTTATATACAGATGCCTGTATCTTATCACTTTCAGTTTGGCTCTGACCCTCCAGCAGATGCCCAGGGCTGTGAATCCCGCGGGAGGAGCTTACCCATATTTCTCCATGGAGTGGCTGGTGCATCCCAGCCACCAGAAAAGCGTAGCCTTTCGGTTGGCATTGCAGCTCTCAGTACACTACATAGCCAGAGCTCCCTGAGAGGTGAATACATAGGTAGGTCTAGATATACACATATACACATATACGTACATATATAACTATACAGTGTGTTGATGAGAGAGAGTGAAAGAAAAATGGAGACAATCTCCTCCTTTATGATTTCCATAGGTAGGTCTAGATATGTTGTTGTTGTGTACTGTTGAGTCAGAACTGGCTCATAGCTGACCCTCCAGCGGGTTTTCAGAGGCACAGGAGGAGATTACGCAAACCACTTGCCTTTGAGATTGTAGCGCAGCTTCTTGCCACTAGGCCACCAGAGCTCCTTATACACATACAGAGAGAGAGAGAGAGAGAGCAAGAGTGAGTGTGAGAGTGTGTGTGTGTGTGTGTGTGTGTGTGTGTGTGTGTGACAGACAATCTCCCATATGATTTACAGCCTCTGAAAACCCACTGGAGGGTCAGCTGTGAGTCCATTTCGACTTGACGGCGCACACCACCACCAACAGCTGGCTCCATGGTAGAAAGTTGGGCAGTCTCCTTGCATATGATTTATAGCCTTTGTAGAGCTGCTGGAGAGTCAGCTATGAGTTGTTTCTGATTCAGTGGCAATGAGTTTTGAGTGATGTGTATGTCTGTGTGTATAAACATAAAATGCACCTATCATTTTTTTCCTCATTGAGCCACTTAAGTTAATGGTAGCATTATGCTCTTTTATTACTTTAGTATTTATTTCCTTAGCGCTGCTCTTACATGGTGCCCAAATTAGGGAATTTTAACTTTGAATCTGCAGTATTTCCCAGTATTTAGCAATTATTTCACAGGCCATCTTCATATCCTGTTTAGCATCTCCCCACCCCAATTTAGGGAATTTTGTAACCTAGTGGTAAGCTCCCTATCCCAAAGAAAGGCGACCCAACCGAATGTGGAAACTACAGAACAGTTTCACTGATTTCACATACAAGCAAGATTTTACTGAAGATTATCAAAAAAACGACTGGAACAGCACATCAACAGAGAACTACCAGAAGTCCAGGCTGGTTTCAGAAGGGGTCATGGTACTAGAGATATTGTAGCTGATGTTAGATGGATCTTGGCTGAAAGCAGGGAATACCAGAGGAATGTCTATCTGTGTTTCATTGACTATGCAAAGGCATTTGACTGTGTAGATCATAACAAACTGTGGCTGACTCTGAGAAGAATGGGAATCCCAGAACACTTGATCGTTCTAATGCGAAGCTTATACTTGGACCAGGAGGCAGTCATCAGAACAGAGCAAGGGAACACTGCATGGTTCAAAATTGGGAAGGGCGTACGCCAGGGATGCATCCTATCTCCATACCTCTTCAACCTATATGCAGAACAGATTATCCGGGAGGCTGGGCTCTATGAGGAGAAATGTGGGGTCAAGATTGGTGGACGATTTATCAACAATCTGCATTATGCGGATGACACAACCCTGCTTGCTGAAACTGAGGAGGACCTGAAGCACCTGCTGCAGAGTGTCAAGGACTGCAGCCTATAATATGGATTGAGGCTCAATGTCAAGAAGACAAAGATTCTCACCACTGGACCAATTGGCAGCATCAGGATGGACGGTGAAGAGATTGAGACTGTACACAGCTTTAGTTTGCTTGGCTCCATAGTCAACAGTCTTGGCACCAGCAGCCAGGAAATTAAAAGGCGCATTGCAATGGGAAAGTCTGCTGTTAGGGACCTCTCCAAAGTGCTGAAGAGCAGTGGTGTCTCTCTGGAGACTAAGGTGCGCCTGATACATGCCATGGTCTTCACAGTCACCTGTTATGCTTCAGAGAGTTGGACAATGACCAAGAAGGATAGAAGGAGCCTTTGAGCTGTGGTGCTGGAGAAGAGTATTGAGAATACCATGGACTGCTAGGAAAACAAACAGATTTGTCCTGGAAAGGGTTAAACCGGGTGGCTCCTTGGAGGCAAGGATTCTGAGGCTCCGTCTAACTTACTTCGGACATGTTGTGAGGAGAGACCGGTCCTTAGAGAGGGACATCATGCTTGGGAGGGTGGAGGGACGGCGCAGGAGAGGAAGGCCCTCTATGAGGTGGATTGATTCAGTGACTGGGATAATTAGGATGGGAGTGTCAGAGACAGTGTGATTGGCACAGGACAGAGCGGAGTTTAGGGCTGTTGTACATAGGGTCACTATGAGTCGCAGGCGACTCGACGGCACATAACAACAACAACAACAACAACAGTGGTAAGCTCAACATCAAGAAAACAAAGACTCTCACCACTGGGCCGATTTGCAGCATCATGATAGATGAAGAGATTGAGATTGTTGATAACCTCAGCTTGCTTGACTCCACAATAACACTTTTGGTACCAGCAGCCAGGAAATCAAAAGACTAATTAATTGTATTGGGGAAGCCTGCTGACAGGGACCTCTCCAGAGTTTTGAAGAGCAACAGTGTCAGTCTGGAGACTAAGGTGTGCCTGATCCAGGTCATGCTCTTCGCAGTCACTAGCTATGCATCAGAAAGCTGGACAGTGATTAGGAAAATTGATGCCTTTGAGCTTTGGTGCTGGAGAAGAGTGTTGAATGTACCATGGACTGCTAGAAGAACAAACAGGTTTAACCTGTAGAGGGTGAGACCAGGCTGCTCCTTGGAGGCAAGGATTCTGAAGTTCCATCTGACATACTTTGGGCATGTTGCAAAGAGGAACCAGTCCTTGGAGAGGAACATTACGCTTGGAAGGGTAGAGGGACAGTGCAAGAGAGGAAGACCCTTGATGAGATGGATTGATTCAGTGATTGGGGTAATGAGGGTAGCTGTGTTAGAGACAATAAGGTTGGCACAGGATAGAGCAGGGTTCATAGCTGTTGTACATAGGGTCGCTATGAGTCGCAAGCGACTTGTCAGCACATAACAACAACAGTAACAGTGGTAAGAATACCAAAGTCACACGGTCTGAATCCACCAGCTGCTCTATGAGAAAAGGATGGGCAAGCTCCTGTGTGATTTCTGGCCTCTGAAAACCCAATGGTGGTTTTGTTCCAACTCGATGGAACACAATACCACCTCAGTTTAGGATCATATGAGTCTGAGGTGCCCCATGTTGTCACCTCAGTTGGAATGTGCTCTTGCTCTCGTGACTTTTAGGCAAGATCCCTCAGCAGGAGTTCAGACCCCTCTCCATTTACAATTTTGCTCTTTTACAGAAGAACAAGTTGTGGTTTGGATGAAAGTTTACTAAGCAAAAAGCTTTCCATTCAACAGTATGTCCACATTTGCTTTCATATTAGTTTTTTGTTTTGTTTTGTTTTTTTGGGGAGGTAATGCATCGACAGTTTTTATATTTATACATTTTTTATTAATTTTAATGAACGTTTACAAAGACTTTGGATGTCCATTCATTCATTGTTGCACTTTCCTCCCTGCTGAATCTTCCTCAAATTGCTCTTCTCTTTAAAAAGTAAAAGAAAAATTATTTCATTGTTATACAATTCCCTCCCCCCAAGTCCACTCCACTGTGCAGCCTTCATTCTGGACTTCAGTCATGACAAAAATACCTAATCACATATCCCTTTTAAACTGTTTTCTCGCTCATCTGTTTCAATGCAGTATACATTACTCCTCCCCTCCTTCTCTGTCTCCCCCCAACCCCAATGTCATTCCCGTTTTACAACAGTGGCACTATACAGTATTTGTCCCGTGTAACAGGACTCTTCCCACCCTTCCCAGCTCGGGTTCCCCATTTCCATTGGTTGCCTCTCCCTCTGGTGCCCTCCCAGTGATTTCCCTTGCCTTGATCAGCTTGTATTGACCTCCCCCTGATTGTATAGGGTCTCTCCTTCCACCCTCCTTAATATGTGTCTCTTTCTAGTTAGTGATTGACTCTTCCTTGCCCTCTCATCCTGATAACCATCAGGCATAAACACGCATCCTTGCCTTTCCCCAATAGTGGTCTCCTGCTCTGTTTGTCCTTTTTTGATTTACCACCATGTCCTCCCAGTTCATCTATGAGAGGAGATTTTCAGCTTTGCTCATTAAATGATTCTCCATCCCTGAAAGGGTCAGGGACACCTGACTCTCATTCTTTCTTGCCCAGGCAGGGCCTCCTGAGAGTGTTTTGTTTTGTTTTGTTTTTAACCTGGTGATTTTTAACAGCATGTAATCCACAGCCTTATCTACCTAGAGACTTAAAAATGTACCTAGAGGGGAGCATGCTTTAGTATCACACGTGTTGCCACAGAGTTCGTTCCTGTTTATATGTATGATGAGTCCTGGCGTGCCCTCCACTATATAGTTATATAGTTCCTGGACTGCCTTCATCCTCTATTCAAAGGTAGATACAAGGATTCATTGAATTAACTGTCCTAAAGGGAGAATTCTTCCAGGGTATGCTCAGACTTAAAGCAGAGGCCACATATGACTCAGTAACTGGGAAAATCTCAATTTCTAACAGATTCAGCTGGTCCTGTCTGTACAGAGCTGCTACTACATTTCTCCTTGATCTTTATGTTGGGTATCTCGTTTTGCATCAGTCCTTTTCAAGATACATAGACATTTCATAACTGAGGTGTGAATTTCAGGGCTTCGGAAACATTCCTTTGTCTCCATCATATGCTGGTGAAATGAATTTAGCTCTGACAAGGAACTTTATTCCCAGTTTCTAAGTTCTTAAGAGTTCACCCTTCATTGTCATCTTAAAATTGGTAAGTCCTTTTATATAAAAAAAAATCTTCAGACTATAAACTCAGCTGTATCTATTACAGTCTATTTGGTTTCATATAATAGAAGATCCACCTAAATGTGACTTAAACAATAAATTTAGTCCAGTCATGGGGTGATTTTTTTTTTGCTAGTTCTTTTTTTTAATTGAGATTTTATTGTAAATTTATAAAGAACTTGGATTTCCATTCATTCATTGTACCACATTTCCTCCCTGCTACCTCTTCCCTCCCAGTGTGCTTTTTTCTCAATGTTGGCTTTGTGCAATGATTTGCCTCATTTCCACGGTGTCAGTTTCATTTTAAGGCTAGATTGCCTCCTGGTGGCAGAATAGCTGCAGCAGTACCAGATTTCACATACACATAGACTGTGCAAAGCAGAGCAAGGTAATTTCTTTCCCAGAAGCCCCCTTAAAGTCGAGTCATTCTTATTTTCCTGGGCTCAATGGAGACATACTCGTGTCTTGTGCCAGTCGCAGTTTTGGGGGGCTGGGGCAGGGAGAGGTAGTACTATACTTAGACCTGGACTATTAGACTAAGTAGTCCCCATGGTGGACAGTGTTTGTTGGAGCTTCCTGACTAAAACAAGCCTGGAAGCAGGAGTGGCATCTACTTCCGAAATGGCTTACCTCCATCATCTCTATGTATGAACAGTGCTCAGGCCTTTCATTCATAGAGTCGCTATGAGTCGTCTACGACTCAACAGCACCTAACAACAATAACAACGATGACTTAGAGAGAACTACGTTGGCCTAGTGGACAGAAAGTTAGGCTACCAAGCCGAAGGTGGGTGATTTTAATCTGCAGCCCTCAGGCCAGGTTAAAATTGTTTTCTGTCAGACATTCTTCTAGGTGGTATAGCACTGGTCTGTGCATTGCTGTACAGAGGTAACTCGTGGTTGCTGTGATGCTGAAGCCTGTGACAGTGATGTGCCAATCGTGGTAATGGGCACCCATGGTGGACAGTGATGGCTGGAGCTTCCCGACTAAAACAAGCCTGGAAACAAGAGCAGCATCCACTTCCGAAATGGCTTGCCTCCAGAAACTCTATGTACGAACAGTGCTCAGGCCTTTCATTCATAGGGTCGCTATGAGTTGTCTACTACTCAGTGGCACCTAACAACAATGGCAACAACAACAACAGTGGCAAGAAATGGGAAATGACCTATAGACGAATCATGCTTACCCAGTTGCTTGACATCAGCTTCCCCTATAGCCCTTGAGGCAAACATGGTGAAAGTTGGCTGAGTCGGCAACTGACAGTAATAGACACTCTCTCTTTTTAAAGGTATATGCAGAGCTTTCTAGAACTTTTGGAATATGAAAACAGGAGCCCTGAAGATCCACAAGTCTTGGATAAGTAAGTAAAGTGCTAAACTTACCTGAAAGTAAAAACATATCTAAGTAAAAATGGCTTTGAAAAATGGAATCCATGCCCTTAAGAACCAAATTGAATTTGGACAAAGACATTAGGTTCCTTTATGGAGAATGACTCACTCTTGCATTTTCCCAAAATTTGATGTCTTAGTATTGTACAGAAAGCCTGATGACAATTCAAATTATGCTTCATGATCTAATTCTTAATACGGTTACTCAAGGTGAGCTGGGTATTCACTATAAATATTGCAGTAAATGTTCCACCTAGTGGTCGTTCTAAGAAAGCAATATCTTCAAGGTATATGGAGTTTCTCGACTCAATCCTTTACAATTGATGGGGAAAAAATTCTTTGAGAAATACAGTTTGAACTCAGAAAAACCATAATGGTTTTATTTTGGAGAGGCATGAAGGTGTGTGCTTTTTATGTAGCAATCCAAATTCTATTACTGTAGTTTTTATATGGAGACTATTCAGTTTGTGTGCTGAGAAAAGATATTTGTTTTTGCAATTGCATTAATAAATCTTGGGTGATATTTTTGGAATGCGCTCATGTCAGAAGAATTCCTATGTTACTCAGTTCTTTAAAAACATTTCTAAAAACCTATTCCCAGGGAGTCAGTTCCGACTTACAGTGACGCTATAGAACACAGCAGAGCTGCCCAGGGAGGTTTCCATGCTGTGAATCTGTGCAAGCAGACTGCCTCAGCGTTCTGCTCCAGAGCAGCTGATAGGTTCAAACTTCTGGGCTTACGATTAGCAGCCCCACTGGTAACTCACTGTTTGACACTGGGATTTCTGAACTTCTGTGTTAATCTATCTTCACTTATATTTACTAGTTTCCTAGGAACTCTGGTGGCCTAGTGTATAAGGAGTTAAGTTGCCACGTCAAAGGCAAACAGTTCAAATCCACTGGCTGCTGCACGGAAGAAAGATAGTCTCTTCCAATCAGATTTACTGCCCCTGAAAACCCACTGGAGAGTCAGTTGTGAGTTGTTTCTGACTGAACAGCACACAACAACAACAAGGTTCCCCAAAAAGTATTTGAACACTTCCCACCCCCCTTTTGGTCTTTACTAGAACCTTGTATTCTTTGCATCTCTGAAAGGAGAGATTTTATAGAAAATTTCAAACTTGCAATGATAATGAGAACATAACCAATCATCTCATGGAATTATTTCTTTTGGTCTGAGGTCTTTTAGGTCTCTGGTTTCACAGGACAATCTAGTCAATTGGCATGATATTGTTTTTAAAGTTTATGTTCTATCTCACAGTATGGTTGTATCTGGGGTCCTACAAGGTTATGGGAAGCCATCTAAAATGCACCTATTGGCCTTCATTCTTTTGGAACAAAAGAGAAAGAAGAAACCTCAAGAATTAGAAGAAACTGGTCTACAACACTACTTGTTTATAGGAGCCACTGCTTTCTCTACTTGAGAACACAACCAACTAGATAGTGCATGGCGGTCACTATTGATCGCGGACTCAGTAGATGATGCTGATAAAAAGGGAGAAAAATGTGGAACAGAACTTCAAAATCTTAAGTGATTCAGACTTAACTAGCCTGCTGAGGCTGGAGGAGTCTCTGAGACTGTGGGTTCGAGTTACTCTTGAAACCTTGAATTAAAACTCTCCCCTGAAGTCTCCTTTAAACGACTAGAGATTATTACCTTTAAATATTGCATTGCTTTAAAAAAACCAGTCTTTGTAAGACCAAAGAGTCAACAGTTCTTTGAAAAACATAAATAAGAAAGTTGAGGGGCAAGAAGAGTAAGTGAATGGAAGGGAAACAACTAAGACAGAAAGAATTAGAATGTCAACATGACATAAAGATCATAGCAATGTCACTGATCCCTTTGTCTACAAACTGGGGTAGGAGAAAGTTTTACTGTATATATTGAAAAAAAAATTTCAAAGTAAAAACTAGCTTGGGTTAATACTGTTCATTTCTTGTATCTCTTTTTAGTATGTATGCAGTGATAATGATGTTTCTTCCTATAGAGGTAGCAACAAATGAACAGTCTAGGAGTAGAATTGGGGTGTCTGTATATCATCTCACAAGATAGAATTCTGACTATTTTTGGGTTTCTCTCCCATACAGTTTTCTACAAGTCCTACTTAAAGTCCGAAACAGACACAATGATGTGGTTCCAACAATGGCACAGGGCGTGATTGAGTACAAAGAGAAGTTTGGTTTCGATCCTTTCATCAGCAGCAACATCCAATATTTTCTTGATCGATTTTACACCAACCGCATCTCTTTCCGCATGCTTATTAACCAGCACAGTAAGTTGGTTTGGGGATGGTGGTTAATTTTTTTTTTTTTAAATTCTTCTCGTTTTGGAAAACAACTGAGTGATTTCTCAAAAATGTTTCCCTGTTGCTCCTCTTTTAATTTCCTGGCCTGCATTTTTTTGGTTACAGAAATGTCATTTCTAGCTCAGTTTATTCTAAGTGAATCCTGTGTATTAAAAACTATTCATTACCGTATTTTTGCATACAATGAACCCACAGAAATAATGTGCACACATATATAACAAGCGCAGCGTGCATCGGAAACTAATACAAGAAGGTTGCGTGGCTTGGAAAAGCCATACAGCACATGAGTGTTATTTGTGTAAGAACACAGTCATTTTTGTTGTTAAGGGAAATCCTTAAAAGGCTTTTATGATGCTCATATTAGGAGACAGGCCTGCTGCCTGCATTTTAAGCTCCTGCTGTTGCCCTCCTGGTGAGGACAAAGCCAGGCTTGAAAGGCATCCCTGCCAGCATCTCCTGAGTACTTTTCGTGAGTTTCTGAGAGACTGTTCTTGCTCCAAGATGCTATGTGGTTTTTCTTTTTGCTTTTAAAACTAAGGCTATTGAATTGGCATGCTGGTGATAGGAGTGATTGATCTTTTATGTCACACTTATCAGTGGACATTTAAGTGAGCGTATTAGACCATCATCTTGTACTGAAGAGTTTTATAGCCTAGAGACTCTCTTCTTTGGGCTGATAAGCAGATAAGGGGGGAAAATCTCTTTGCAAATAACCATTTGGACATTTTCATCATTGTCTCTTTGGATATTTTCATAATGCCTAAGAAAAAGCATCAACATACCTGAATAAAGCAATGGGCAAAAGTGACCTTACTGTCCTGTCGGGATGAATTTGGGTGACTGAATGTTACACAACTGTTAAGGGTAGACTTGTTCTACATGTATGTCTTTAAAAAATAGAAATGTATGGAAATTTTCCGAGGAGCAGAAAAAAAAAACCTTAAACACAACTTATTCACTTAAAATAAGTATGATTTTCTTCCTGACCTAAACATCCGTGTATACTCTCTTTTTCTTCCACTTAATCAGCAGCAGCTGATTAACATGCATTGACCTCATGCTCATATTTGTCAGGGTTTTTTTCTGCTTAAAATCTTCTCTGTTTTGCTTAGGCAGCCACAGTCTCTATTTGCAGAGCTTTTTTGGCTTGGTTTTAAGATAAGTGACCCTAGAAACGTTTGATAAAATAGAGGGTCAACGTAGATGAGGAAAACCTCCCAAGAGAGGAAACGGCACGATAGCCACTACAATAATTTCTAACATTGACAGTTGTGAGGATGGCGCAGGAGCCTGCCATGTTTTGTTCTGTTATACATGATGTCACAGATTAGAGCCATCTTGGCAGGAACTAAAAATGATGACAACAACCACCCCCTCTAGAAACATTCAGGCAAGCCTTTTCCTTTGGGGACATTTATGGCTTTTTATCTTTCCAATAAGACTTTGAAAATCTTACCTATTACAAGATGATTTGAATGCATTTTTCAAAATACCTGAACCAATTGGAAGATCTCCATGAGAAAAACATTTGAAAAGTTCACGGTGAAGACACTTTGCGCTGATACAGACTGCAGGTTCTAAAATGTTTCACTCACCACTGCCATCAAGTTGGAACCTACTCATTGCTGGCCCTCCAGTGGGCTTTCCAAGGCTATAAATCCCATGGGCAGAGATTGCTCATGCTCTCCTATGGAGCAGCTGGGGAACTCAAAGTGCTTGCTTTTGAGTTGGCAGGGCAGCTCTTTACCTAGTAGGCTACAAGAGCTTTCTCTTTTTTTCTATTTACAGAATAAGTATCTAGAGTAGAACATATGCCTAAGGGTAGAAGTCACTTTCTTTGTCCGAGCCATGTCGGGTGGGAGACAAAGGGTTGGATGCCTGGCAAGCAAATTGCACTGCTTTAGGACTTGCTGTGTCCATCAGGAGCTCCGGTGGCCTAGTGGTAAGGAGTTGAGCTGCCAATTCAAGGGTGCACAGTTCAAATCCACCAACTGCTCCTTGGAAGAAAAATCGGCAGTCTCTTCTCATGTGAGTCTTTGCCTCTGAAAACCTGTTGGAGGGTCAGTTATGGGTCACTTCCAACTCGTCAGTACATAATAACAACAGCTGGAAGGAACTAGCTGCTCCTTTGTTGTCTGAGAAAGTTAGTCTCCTTTCACTGGCTATCTGTTGCTGTGAATGCCACAACGATGCTTACAGATAAGCGAAATCCTATTCAAAACTCATAAACCCTTGTGTTGCTCTTCTGTTTTTTCAATCGTCTCCTTTCCCTTTTGTTTTTGTTTAGCACTTCTGTTCGGTGGTGACACTAATCCTGCTCAGCCTAAACATATAGGAAGCATTGATCCCACCTGTAACGTGGCCGAAGTGGTGAAAGGTAAGCAGAGCTCATGTAGCTGTAGATTGTTCATTACATAGGATTTCTCTTTATTTGGAGGCAGTTTGGCTATAGAGTAACTTTGCTTAGCTGTTTACTGAATCTAGTCCCAAACCACTTAACTGAAATACATAATATCCTTTCTAGGAAGTTAAAGATAAGGAACATAAATAGTAATGCTAAAAAATATTCCATTAAGATTATTAACAACTTCAACTTACTTGGTTCCAAAATCAACGCTCTTGGCACCAGCAGTCAGGAAATGAAAAGAAGAATTGCACTGGGAAAATCTGCAGTCAGCAACCTCTCCAGAGTACTGAAGAGCAATGGTATCAGTCTGGAGACTAAGGTGCACCTGATCCACACCATGGTCTTCACAGTTACTTGCTATGCATCAGAGAGCTGGACAACAACTCATGATGATGGAATATGAATCAATGCCTTTGAGTCGTGCTGTTGGAAAAGAGTATTGCACATACCATGGATTGCCAAGAGAATGAATAGGTCTGTGAAGAGGGTGAAGCCAAGCTACTCCTTGGAAGCAACGGTTCTAAAGCTCCACCTCACATACTTTGGGCATGTTGCCAGAAGGGGCCAGTCCTTAGAAAGGGAGAGTGCAGGAGAGGAAGACCCCAGATGAGATGGCTTGGCACAGGAACTGAGGCAATGGGGGGATACATGTGCCAGAGACAGTGAGATTGGCTCAGGATAGAACAGGATTCAGAGCTTTTGTGTATAGGGTCACAATGAGTCACAAGTGACCTGATGGCACATAACCACCACCACCACCTCTCTGGTAAAAATTTTTCTTGTAGGTCTAGCCTAAACAGGGAACACTAATTAACTTAAGAATCTAAATTTTTTTTGCTTTAAGCCCCTCTTCTAAAATTAAGCCAAATTCTCATGCTTGTAAATTTAAACCTTTTGGGGATGTGCATTGTTTTCTAATACACTTACTTGACATTAGGGCTTTAGAGGTTCATTGGACATCAGGCTTCGGAGTAGAATAACATCTTGTAGCTTAAGTCTGTTGTGATCGAATAGACCAGATCTTCAGAGCCATGGCCAAGGAGAGCCTATATCTTTATGTACCTTTGGCATTTCTAAACCCAGGAAGAAGGACCCAGAACTGTTGACCTTTGTTTTGCTTATGGTTGTCAAGATGCCCTGGCCTATTTAGTTGTTGTGTGCTGTTGAGTCAGAACTGACCCATCGCTAACCTTCTAGCAGGTTTTTTGAAGCGATAAATCACATAGGAGGCGATTGCTCATCTTCCCATGGAGCAGCTGGTAAATTCGAAACACATGACTTTAGGGATTACAGCACAGCTTCTTACCACTAGGCCACCAGAGGAAACTTTTACCCAGTTCGTTCATTTATCAGCAAAACAGGCCCAGTCCCAGTTCCCTAGAAATTCTTACATGTTAACCCTGTGGTGAACCATAACTCTTGCCTTCCTTTAGGGCCAGGAAAACAGGATTAGGCCTGTGATAACTGGCACATTCCTGAGTCACCAGCCTAAGGGCTTTTATAAGTCAGGAAACTTGTTACAGTTGACTGCCCTTTTGAGGGGAAAAAAAGCCCAAAGTCCTAAGACCAAAACGTGTTCTTAAATATTTAAAGTGTGCCTTTTCTTTAACTGCAAGCTATTTGAGGTCAGTTTATGTTTTACACCTGCTTTGTAATTATAATAGAACTTAGTATTGTAGATGTCTAAAACGTTCCTTGGTTTGAGGAATTTTGAGCCTTTAGACAATTTACTTTTTAATAAGAACAGCTTTATTAAGATATGTAATTCACATAATGTACAGACTGCCCATTTAAATGTGTAGACGTTAGTAGTTTTTAGTATCAAAGAGTTGTTACAGCTATCACTACAGTCAATTGTAGAACATTTTTTTTTTCAATTGTAGAACATTTTTATCCCCTCCAATTAAACCCTGTAGCCTTTCACACCTCAACTTCCCCATTTCCCTTCATTACCTGGCAGCCCCGAATCTGCTTTCTGTCACTGTAAGTACAGATTTGCTTACACTGGAGCTTTGGCTTCTTATAATATGTGGTCTTTTACGACTAGCTTCCTTGGCTTACCATAATGTTTCAAGGCTCCTCCACGTGGGTCCCAGCACTCCACTCCTTATGTTGCTCTTTTGTTCCATTATAATGCATACGCCACTTTTTCTTTGTGTGCTCTTCAGCATCAGCAGATGAAGCTGGGTGACCTTGGACCTGTTTTTTAACCTTTGTGCCTCAGTTTCCTTATGTAAGATGTTGGTGTTACTTCACCTATGTCATGGAGGCAGCTGAATTACTATATGTGTTGAAGCAATGCTGACACATAGTCAGGGCTGTTGCTGTGTCTCCTAACAGTAGTATTTAGGCCTCGAGCAAGTCAGCTTGCTTATCTTATACCACAGACTGTGGTAGGTTGATGCCTTTATTTTTTTCTTTTTTTAAAATTGGTTCACAATGTAAATGAAGGATTGTATATAACACAGTGTACATGAATTTACTTTTTTGTTTAGAGTTGAAGCTCTTTCAACTACAGAACAATATATAATATAAAAACCTGTTACCTGCTCACCATGCAGTTGTCTTCCCCCTGCCCTTCGCTAATCCTTTCTTGCCTCCTCCCTCCCTGTATACCATTGAGGAAAGAAACAGGGTCTGAAACAGCTGTCCCTGTCACTACCACATGGTAGGAAGGGGGTTCTGCCAGGGGTCACAGCACTCTGGCCACCCACCCTGGTTTGCTGTGTGTGTACAACTTCACCCTTTCTTCACTTGATGGAGAAATGATGCAGAAACCTAGAGGTGACCTTGGTTGCACAGTTCACATGGTCCAGGGACTTGAGGCCTATGGAGCCTTGAATAATAAAGGCGGGGTTTATCCAGAGGGTGTAACTCCGGATGTAGCCGGAACCTGAGATTGAAGTGGGGGCTGAGAGGGGCCATCCGAAATCCAGTGGGCTCAATCCAGCACTGTATCCTACCTCGGCAGTGCGTATCTGTGCAAATGCACATGCACGTGTACACACACAAAAAAGCATGCACATCAAAACAAATAATATTATTGAAATAACTTGGATGCTGTTAAATGCAAAATGGTAGGCTTGTTGTCTGGGTGGTTGTTTTTTCTACATGAAAATACTTGTTTGATTCTCCCTGGTGCCTTGGAGTAGCCCTGGCCACAGGATGTAAATGTGGGGAGCCCCCAGAAGAGTAGGTTGCCAGTGGAACCCCCTCAGCAGCCGTGCTATTCTCCAGCCTGCCACTTGCCTCTTCACCCTGCTGGCACCACTACTGGAGCTGCTGTTGCAAGAGCTGTTGGAGCTGGTGCTTGCATCCTCTTCCTCTTCTGAGCTGCTCTCCACATCGCTGCACCCATCCTTAGACACCTTGCCATCGATCAAGGGTTTGAGAGCCACGCATGCAGTCAGGGAGGACCACATGACATGGAGGACCAGGAGGCAGCCACTGAAGAGCCACCGGGAAGGAAAGAGCCCGATTATCTCTCAGCTCTCAAATAAAGTGGGGCTCAGAATCCAGAATGCAAAGAGTCCCAGACGCAGCCGACCACAGAGCGCTGAAGATCACCAACAGTGTGTCGCTGAGCCTCTAATAGTTGGCGTAGTTGGCCATCTTGGCCGCATCGAGCCGGAAGTCCGAAGCATCGTGTCGACACTTGACCAGAGTTCCTACCTGAACTATATTGTTGATGCAGAAGATGATAAGCCCAATCGTGGCTACGTGATGCACAAACATGAACTGAAATTCCTTTCTCTTAACATCTATAAACTGAGAAAACATAAGAGATGAGTAGAAGACCATTTTTATGGCATAGTAGTGATAGAGCTCACTGGTGAGAGGGTGGTGGGGACAGCTGTGCCAGCACTGTCGTGTGTCCCAGAACCAAGGTGACGGCCAGACAGGGCCAGTCCCATAGCAGAATGTGCTTAAATAGAAGGCAAACCTCCACATTCTCTCAAAGAATGTAATGAGCAGAGGCAGCTCGTCCTGAGCCCTTCAAGGTTGAAACCAGCCCTAGATTCTTCCCACATTCCAAACCAGCTACTTGGACTGTCTCTCCAGCCACATGTCATCAGGATACTTAGTCACAGACAGGTCACTTTTTCAAGAGTGACATTGGGGGGCTGGGCACCAGCCTGCCTCACAACAGCCTTAGGTTGTGGGACCAGCATTAGATGCTGCCACCATCTTAAGCATGCTCCGACACCAACTGAACCCTTGAGGCAGACCCAGAGAGCCCTGGTATTCACTTCACGTTCTGGCATAAATTAGAAATTATTTCAGAAAGCCATTGAAGGTGTTTATAAATCAGTCTATATGTAGAACAGATCATTTGGGAGGCTGGACTTTATGAGGAAGAGTGCAGCATCAGGATTGGAGGAAGACTCATCAACAACCTACATTATACACATGACACAACTTTGCTTGCTGAAACGGAAGAGGACCTGAAGCGTTATGAGGACTGTAGTCTTCAATATGCATTGAAGCTCAACATCAAGAAGACAAGATTCTCACCACTGGGCCAGTTGGCAGCACTATGGTAGATGGAGAAGAGATTGAGGTTGTTAACAGTTACAGCTTGCTTGGCTCCACAATCAACACTCTTGGCACCAGCTCTTAGGAAATAAAAAGACAAATTGTACTGGGAAAACTCTACTGTCAGGGACCTCTCCAGAGTACTGAGAAATACTGAAGTCAGTCTAGAGACTAAGGTGTGCCTCATCTAGGCCTTGGTCTTTGCACTTGCTAAATGCACTAGAGAGCTGGACAGTGTCTCAGGATAAAAGAATTATTGATGCCTTTGAGTTGTGTTGCCAGAAAAGAGTATTGAACATACTGTGGACTGCCAGGAGAACAAATAGGTCTGTCTTGGAGAGGGTGAAACTAAGCTGCTCCTTGGAGGCAAGGATTTTGAAGCTCTGTCTCACATGGTTTGGGCACATGGCCAGGAGGGACCAGTCCTTGGAGAAGGACATCATGCTTGGAAGGGTGGAGGAACAGTGCAAGAGAGGAAGACTCTGGATGAGATGGATCAACACAGTAACTGGAGCACTGGGGTTAGGTGTGTCGGAGTCAGTGAGACTGGCTCAGGATAGGGCAGGGTTCAGAGCTGTTTTGCATGGGGCCACTATGAGTCACAGTTGACTCATTGCTTTTACACTTTCTTCTAAAAGGTCTATGGTTTTAGTTTTTACAGTTATGTCCTTGATTCACTCTAAGTAATTTTTGGCTGTAACCCTGGCTGTAACCCTAACTCTAACTTTGACCTTAACCTTTGGGCTATTTATATTTCTAACCTTAACCTTAAACCTAACACTGGATTTAACATTAAGCCTAACCCTCTTCCTAGCCTAGATCTAATTTAACCCCTACACCTAATCTTGAACTCTATCCTTAGTTCCAGATCTAGGCCTAACATTAACTGTAACCCTAACTTTTGATATGACCCTAATTCTAACTCCTGAACCTACTTTTAACCCTAACCCTACACTTTGATGAAACTCAAACCCTGGATCTAATCCTAATCAACTAGTGTATTTATCAATTGATACAGGTCAAAATAACTAGACTCATAAGTTTCAGTTAGAATATTAAATTCACCTTTGAATTCCTGAGGAGCTTCACAGGGTTTTCAGAAATAAAACAAATCTCCTCTTTTACTATCTCATGAAGTTTCCATTAGAACCAGGAGAGAGAGTGATCTTCAAAGGGTGGTTAGCTTTCCCAAGCAGTTAAATTTTGAAAGACATACTGGGGTTTGACTGAAATTATTTCTCCAGGGCTAGAAACCAAAGCAGGAGGGTTCAGAGTCAATATTGACAGCACCAAAAGTACAAAGGCAAAGGTGCGGGAAGGAGAGTCATAGAAGAAACAATGAAGAAAACTGCAAGGGAAGAAAGAGCCGTGGAGGAAATATTGGACTAATAGAGAATGCTCCAAGGCTTTGTGTGCCTTCTCTAACTTTTTTTTTACTGTTGTTAGGAGATGTCACTGTATACTTTTTTTTATACTTGTCCTTTTTTTAAGATTTTAATGAAAGTTTATAAAGAACTTGGATTTCTATTCATTCATTGTTGCACATTTTCCTCTCTGCACCCTCTACCCCTCAGCTTTTTCTTGGGAAAAAAAGTTTTTTCATTGTCCCTCCCCCTACCCCTTGACCACTTTACTCTGCAACTCTTATTCTGGACTCTTGTCATGCCTCTAACTTCTTATTAGCTATTGTTAATTTAAAATACAAACCCATTGCCACCAGCCTATAGCTGGTTGTAAACCTCATGGGAGGAAATTGCCCTTCTTTCTCCAAGGAACCTTGAACCATCAGAGAGGCACTCATTGGTTTAGCTGGACAACTCCCTGTGGACTACACTACCAGAGATGCTCATCAACCTTTAGAAAGACCAAATAAAATGAGTAATGATATACCAGATTGTTAATTATGAGACTAGATTTTAAAGAGGGAACCTTGGTGGCACAGTGGTTAAAGTTATTTGGCTCGTAGCCTAAAGTTCAGTGGCTTAGATCCACCAGCTGCTTTGAGTAAGATGTGGCCTCTACTTCTGAAGAGACTTATGTGACAGTTCTCTGTCCTCCAGAGTCAGAGAGTCAGAATTGATCTTTTAGACTGTGTAGACTCTTGTCTCTTCTTGTTGTTAAGTGCCATTGAGTCAAGTCAGATTTGAACCCTGCGCCACCTAACCTGTGCCATCTTCATCATCACATGCACCAAATGTTGCCATTACTGTGTTGAACATCTTGTTGAGGGTCTTCCTTTTCTTCACTGACCCTCCCCCTTTTCAAGCATATTATCGCTTACCAAAGAATAGGTCCTCCGAACAACATGCCCAAAGTACGTGAGAGGAAGCGTTGCCTCAAAGGAGCACTCTGACTGCACTTTCTCAAGACATATCTGTTTGTTCTTTTTGGCGGCCCATGGTATATTTCAGTACTCTTTTTCCAATACCACAATTCAAAGCCATTGATTCTTCTTCTGTCATCCTTATTCATTGTCGAACTTTTAGATGCATAGCCTGTGATTGAAAAGGTCGTCGCCTGAATCATGTGCACCTTAGTCTTCAAACTGACATCATTGTCAGTACCTTGGAGATGTGGCTGACAGCAGATTTTTACAGTGCTATCTGTCTCCGGATCTCCTGACTGCTTTTACCCCGGGTGTTGATCGTGGAGCCAAGCAAGACAAAATCGTGGACAAATTTCAGTCTTTTCTCCAGTGACGAAGATTTTTTTCCCCTTGACGTTGAGATGTAATCTATATTGAAGGCTGTAGTCTTTGATCCTCTACTTTGAGTGTTTCAAGTTCTCCTCACTTTCAGCAAGCCAGGTTGTGTCATGTGCATAGTGCAGGTTGTTGATGCATCTTCTTCCATTCCTGATGCCACATTCTTCTTCATAAAGTTCAGTTTCTTGAACAATTTACTTGGCATGCAGATTGAATAGATATGGAGAAAGGATACAACCCAGATGCACACCTTTCCCAATTTTAAACCATACAGTGTTCCCTTACCCTGTTCAGATAACAGCCTGTTGGACTAGGTATAGGTTTTGCATGAGCACAGTTAAATGTTCTGGGATTCCCTCTCCTTTGTTCTATAGAGGGAGAGAACAAGTTTTTGAGACCCCAGTCACTACTCACCAAAGTAGGGTATAGAGCATTATTTGTGGACTATGTTATGCCAGTTGTCCTTTATGTCCCTTGTGAGTATGGCATTGAGTTGCTTTTTCAATCCAGTAACCTGATAATGTGACAGAACAGAGCTACTCCATACATACAGTTTCCTATGCAGTAACTTTTACAAGAATAGGTTTCCAGGTCCCTGGCATGAGTGGTGAGTCAAAGAATTGATACCAGTCTGTGAGCCCTTGGCTCTGGGTTTGGGCAGTAGTAGGAACCTCTGAACATATGTAGGGGAGGAAGGGGACACTAAAGTGCTCAGAGAGGTGAGTGCACTGAATGTTTACAGGGGAAAGAGCACCTCTATCAGGTTCTAGATATGAGTGCAGAGTTGCTCCCATGTGGCTCGACCAGGAGATGGGAACTTCACCTGTGAACACGTGTTGATTATTTAAAAAAAATTTTTTAAGTTTATTATTTTTGTGTGTGTGTGTACCATCAAATCAGATCTGACTGGTACAGGAGGAGATTTCCCCTCCTTCTCCAGCAGAGCACCTGGTGGATTTGAACTGCATGTCTCTGGGATTGTAGTACAGCTTCTTGCCACTAGACCACCAGGGCTCCCTAACACTTGCTGGTTTGACTGAGTATGGCTGCACTATGGCCTAGTGGGTAAGGAGTTAATGCTGCTAACCCAAGGACAGGAGAAAGATGAGCAGTGTCCTCCCATGCCATTTTCTCCCCTCTGAAAAGTGGCTGGAGGATCAGATGTGAGTTGGTTTGTACTCGGCAAACAATGAGAGAGAGAGAAATGCAGATTCTGCTGGCAGTGGTGGCAGGTGACCAGCAGTGGCTAATTCTCTGTGTCTGCTGTTTTTGCATAGTCTCTCCTTTCCCTTGGCACTCGGTCTGATTGCTTAGTCATGCTTTTGATACAGGTTCCAAAGTTGTCATTTATGCCTGATGTCCTCTCTTCCTCAGATATTTGCTATGAGAGGGTTGTTATGAGCCATCTGACTACACCACCATCTTGGATCATAGTATTAGTGTAAAGTGTGTCTTAATCTCTCCTGAGACATAAAAAAGCAGATTAAGCAAAGAAGCAAGCAAGCTGATAGGGAGAAAGAGAAGTGCCATACCACATGAGATCTCCAGGTTACTAAGAAGCAGATGCTGAAGAGAAACAAGGACTTCCCCCAGAACTGTTTGTGTTAGGTGCAGCTAAGTCAACCATGACTCTTAGCGCCCCTGTGACCAAGGAATCAGAATCCTGTGCCGTCCTTGTAGCCCACTGTTACAGTCACTGTGTCAGTCCATCTTGTTGACAGTCACAGAAAGAAAGGCTTCCCTTCCATCGAGCGCCCTGGATTTGGACTTCTAGCCTCCTAAACTCTTGGTCAAAGCCACTGATTTGTGGTTTTTCTGTTATACCAGCATTAGATAGCAGAGAGACGTGATAATCAGAAAGTCTCTCCAAGGGCTCGAGCCTTCCCAGTGTGCTTGCCAGTACCCCCAGGTGTTGTTGGAAAAAGGAAGAGATGGACGTCCACTTCTGTTTCCTCAGGCTGACTTCCTGGCCCCTTCCTTCTTTTAGAGCAGTTGGTGTTTTTGTACTGGCTTCCCCCCCTTCTTCCTGTGTCCACGGAGATTTCTCAGTCAGCCAAGTTTTACCTTCTCTTTGCTTTAGGAAAATTGATGTACAGAGAGTAAGAGTTCCAGATTTTAAGGACCCAGTCCATCACCTACCCGCTTCATTTTGATTCCAATTCCTGGCAGCCCTGTCAGACAGAGTCGTACTTCCCCAGAGCTTCCACGGCTTTTAACCTGTACTCTGCCTCATCTTTCTCCCAAAGAGTGGCTGGCAGGTTCAAACTGCTGACCTTGTGATTAGCAGATGAATGGTTTAACCACTGTGCCACCAGAGTTTCTTTATTTTAATGACAACTTAGCTATTTATTTACTCAGCTATAAATTCTGTGGGTCAGATGCCCAAACCAAATGACAGGTGTATGTGTGTGTATATGTGCACACATGTGCATGGACGCAGCCCAACGGAGACTTAATAAACTAACAATGACCTCATGCTTAGATCTATTGAGACACTACAGAAAAATCTTCTATATAGAAAGGTAGGGACAATATTTTTCTTTTTGACTAGACAGTTGTATAAATGTGTGAAAGTGGGGTGCATCTTGCATAACATTAATTGACTATGCCGAACACTGAAGCATGCCTCCTCGCTGCTTATTTAGTGCTTTAATGTCTACCTTTACACATCTGCAAATTATAGACTCGTGGTAGTGAATGCTGGAATTAGGGCTGTAAAGCAGCTCCTATTATCCTCGGGGAGGTGCCTTCCATTGTGACCCTTTTACCTCCTTTCTTTGAAAGAAACCAGGAAATAAAATGGAAAATCCCGTGGTAAGATAATTTTAAAGGCACAAACTTAAATACTTGTTACAAAAAGTCTGTTCTCTCAGCAGCATTAGCTTGCCTGTGTTGTTCTTCCATGCCCTTATTGTTTAGCATAATAGCGTACAAATGCTATCCTGAGCGTGTCATTATTTCAGTTCAGAAATAACGTCTTACGCTCTCACTCAGGGCCCTTCAGGTTACAAGTAACAGAGACCCACTTATACTAGCTTAAGAAATGGATGTAGCAAAAGGCCCTACCCAGTAGGCCCCTTGGTGCTCCAAAGACAGGATGTGCTTTACACTTGAGCTTTATATAGAAATTGAGAATGGGAAACAGAAAACCAGGTGGTTTTCTGTGTATCTGCAACTGAGGTTACCAAGTCATGGGCTCTCTGACTCCCTCTGCCCACCTCTGCCCCCTTACATTTCCCAGCTATGTGTGGACAGACAGCTGGGAAATGTTGACTGCTGCAACTTGGTAACTTGGTGGTGGCCATGATGGCCATTCTGTCCAGCCCTTCAGATTTTATGTTAACTCTCAGTGTGTTCTTTGTGGTGTCTTCCCATCCCTGAGGTTCTCAATTATAAATTTCCCCCAAATGAATGTAATTGGTGCAGCGCTTGTCATTTTGCCCTTGGCCACAACTTTTAGAGTTCTGGTCAACTTCTTTATTGGTTTTCCTTTTCTATTCAGCTCCACTCTCCTCCTTTTCCCAAGTATACTTTGGTTTCAAGGTTTGGCAGGAAGGAGTGTCTCCTACCTAAAAAAACAAAAAAACACCGCACCTGATTAGTTCCCATTTGGTATGGATTTTTGGTACAAAAGATGATGTATTGTGTCCAAGGTATAATACAATGAGAATTTAAAGGTAGGAAATACAGATTTTTTTTTTTACCTTTAAAGCCTTAGAATGTTTTTGCCTGATTGGTGTGTATGAGTCCACTGTGTGATGTCTTGAGCTTTTCAAGGATGAATCATAAGGCAATTTTTTTAATTATAGCATCAACAATACTGTCATTTATAATTATTCTTTTCAAAAATATCTTTTGCTTAAACTTATTCTGGGTATTTGAGTTAGTTGCTTCTATCAGAAATCCACCATCCTCTACATTTTACATTTGCACAATCCTTTTTCTTAGTTATTCTGTCCGAATCTCATGCTACTGGCTAAGGTACCACCATGAAAAGCTAGCCCATTTTAGTGGGTTTGGGTTATTTCTTTGTTGTATAATGAATGGAAGAGTAGTGCTTTAACATAAGGGTTAAAGCATGTGTTGATTTAAGTAAAATAATCTTGGAAGTTCTCGGCGGCTTTATGCTTTTGTGTCACTAGGTGGAGATGTAGCATTGTTTGGTGGCATAGCTGAAGCAAAAGGAGTGAGTATTGATTTCTTTTTTCTTTTAAAAGAAAAGTATTCTGCAGACATTTGATGAGGCATATTATTACTGAGAACATGCTCATGAATTTAGCATAATTCTAAATTTTAACTTTCATGTTTAGGATTCAAACTCAATCCTGATTTGCTATGTGTTTTGCCCACTGATCAATTCTTTTCTCATTCTTTCCCTGTTTTTTACTGTTGTTTCCTCTTTGTGATCACTTCTCATGAAATCGTCTTGTCAGAGAGTCCTCCTTACATCTCTAATGGTGGCTTTTCATAGTGATTGAATTCTAAGGGTTTAATAAAATGATGGGGATTTTTATTCTTAAGGTCAGGCAATACAAAGAAAATTTTAATTTGGTAGCAATGGGAGGTAAATTAACCAATACTGCAGTACTCACAGTCTGAATATATCTTACTCTTTGTATTACTTTATCCTGAGAAAGCCCAGTATTAGCATATTTAAATTTTCTAGAGTTTATTCCCCCCCCCTTCTTTCCCCTCCTTCCCTCTTTTCTTTCTTATACGTATTGAATCTTAAGCATTATGTGCCTTGCTGGTGTGAGGAATATAAAAGAACCATGACCCTGTCTACGAAGGACTGCTATCCAGTTGAGAAAATTGCAAATGTTCCTCTAAAGTATTTAAAAGTAATCTGCTGTCTGATCTTTTCAAAATGTGAAAGTGACATTTTCTTGCTTTGAAAAACTGCCTAGCAATTCTCAATGAAACATAGAATTGCCATATGACCCAACATTTTCACTCCTAGCTGTGTACGCAAGAGAAATAAAAAAGTATTTTCACTCAAAAACGTGGCCATGAATGTTCATAGCAACATTATTCATAATAGAGTGGAAATGCAACACATGTCCATCAGTTAATGTATAAATCAACTAAATGTGATATATCTATATAATGGAATATTATACAACAGTAAAAATGAATGTGGTACTGATACAACATGAATGAACCTCACAAACATGCTACATTCAAGAAGCCAGATACCGGAAGCCACATGTGATAGGATTGCATTTATATGAAATATCCAGAATTGGAAATCTCTAGACAAAAAGTACATCTCTGCTTGCCAGGGCTCAGCTAAGGGTTAATGTATATGGGCTTTCTTTTTGAAATGCAAAAAAACCCCACATTAAATTGCTTATGTTGATAAGATGCCCACCTCAGCAAAGATGCTAACAACCTTTGACTTGTATATTTTATTAATTTTTTTTTACTTGTGCACTTTAAAGGGATGAATTGTGTGACATGTGAGTTATATCTCAGTAAAGCTGGTTTTTTTGAAAGCAAGTTATCAAAAAGTTTAAAATTAATCAAACCAAGGAATATTTACTGCTCAAGCACCATACTACTTTCTGTGAGTTGCAAAACAATTAAGCACAAACCCTGACCTCAAATTGCTTATGGTCTAGAGAAAGGCCCGAATGAAATATGCCATATACTTTGCTTTATTAACTTTTCTCTGTCCTCTCTTCCAGCTATTTCTGCAGTAACCCCAATCTTGTTAGTCTATGGTTTTTTCTTCTTTCCTCTTAAACATTAAATATTGCTTCACCTTCTTTGATAAATATAACTCCAAACTTGTCACTTTTAACTAGCTTAAAGGACTTCTTAATCAATATGCCTACCCTTCTCTTATTGACATGGTTAGGTTCTAAAAATATGATTAATAGATGAAAATTTGTGTTCTGTAAACATGGAGGATGACCACATCAGATTACAAAATGGAAGATGACTTTATTATTATATGACTGCTAAATTACATCATTAAATAACTGTCAAAACAATGAGATTTGTGGATTAAGCAAGTTGACACATAACCTTAGCCATCATAGCTAATGTTACAGTACCGCCAAACATACATTGTTAATGCACACAATGGTCACATAGTAGATGTTTTACTATTGTCATAAATATGAAATCTTAGATAACAAGATAGTCTGTAACTGAGGAGTAGGTATAGTGATGTCTCCAATAATTGCAATATTGTGACATGGAAATGCTTACTCTGCAAATAATTGTTGGCAGTTTATTATTTTAAAAAAGAAAGCACGTTTAGTAACATTTCATGGTATTCAGAAAGTTTAAGTTCAGAGATTTTCACGAAAAACACTTTTCTTGGTTGTTTAAAATTTTATGTGTGCTTGATAAATAGCTAGCTGTGTCGTTCTCAAGCTAGTCTTTTAATACTATGACAACGTTGTAGTCATCAAATAGTTAAGGAAGAAAAAGTTGGTATAGTCATAGTAACTCTGTCAAAGTGAAAAAAAGAAAAAGACTGGTAGGTGATTGATTCTAAATCTATTCATTTAGAAATTTTTAACCCAAAGGCAGGTTGTGAAAGCATCAGCTGCTCCACTGGAGAAAGATGAGTCATTTCCTTGAGTGAGATTTACAGCCTCTGAAAACCCACTGGAGGATCAACTATGAATCAGTTTTGACTCAGTGACAAGCAGTTTTCTTTTTGTTTTTTAATATCTTCTATTAAATGTATGTGTGCGGTGTGTGTGTGTGTGTGTACATACATGTATACAAGTGGGAGACATGACAGTCTGCTTCTATGAAGATTATAGCTTTGGGAGCTCTGGTGGCCTCGTGTCAAGAAGCTGCACTGCAGTCCCGAAGGCATGTGGTTTGAATCGACCAGATGCTCCGCTGGAGAAGGAGGGGCTACTTCCTCCTGTGCCAGTCAGATCCATTTCGATGGTACACAACAACAACAAAATATTAATTACTGAAATAAATAAAATATAATAAAAATTTTTTTTAAAGATTATAGCTTTGGGAACCTGTGGCAGGCAGTTTCTCCTCTGTTCCTTGGGGTTGCTGAATCTTAACTGACTGCGTAGTTTGGTTTTGAGATTTTGTGCCTGTGTTATTAGTGCTGCAGCTAAATGGTTTCCTTTTTTTTTCTTTATAGATGCCTATGAAACAGCCAAGATGCTGTGTGAACAATATTACTTGGTAGCTCCAGAGCTGGAAGTTGAAGAATTCAATGGTAAAATAGATAGTATTTTGACCTTTAATTTTAAAAAAGTGGACTGAATAACAGATTATACCTGAGATATATTTATGTGAGGTCCTAGAGGTTTGCTACTTTTAGATCTTTTTTTTAAAAAAACTCTTAATTTTGGTCAGCCAGGTATATTGTTGTAAAGATTTTTTTGTACACAAATATATATATATATATAATGCATTAGACAAAGTTCTTAGAGCAAAAATAATCAAGGTAGAAAATGCATGAAAGTATTAACAGGCATTTCTCATAATAACAACTGCAAACGTTCAGTAAACATATGGAAAAGTATTTAACTTGACTAATCAAGGAAGTGCCAGGAAAAAAACCCACAGAGGAATGCCATTTTTATCTTTCAAAATGTCAATGATTAAAATATTTTAACGTTTTGAATTGATGCCCAGAAAAATACTCTCTCACCAACACTTGGACATTTCTGGCATACGTTTAAATTAGTAACACCTTTGTGAAAGTACTAATAATGGGTGTTTTTTTTTTCTCTTTGGCCTGGTAAATGAAATTAACAGTGATGATATTATTTGGTCCAGTATGAAACTTCAGAAAATGGAGATGGGCAAAGATTTACATGCAAGAATAATGATCATAGTGATTGTCTCATTAGGGAATAACTTGAAAACAACCCAAATTTTCCACAACAGAGGATTATTTCAGTAAATTATGGTGAATTCATAAGCTAGAATACTGTGAAACCATTCAAAAAGAATGCTTTAAATATGTGTGGAATGTTTAATGTTTGGAGAACTTTGAAGGATTTATATTACTAAAATAAAAACAATAGCTCTCTGGATTAGTGAGATTCTGGCTATTTCTGATAGTATTTCTACCAGTCTATATTCATGTACCTGTTACTATTTTGAAATTCCTAAATTATATGAGATACACTTGTAAAAAAAAAAAAACAAAAAACAAAGACCAGGAACTTAGAGTGAAAAAGGGACACACCCTTTTCTTGGCCTCATTTAGAACCTTCTCTTTTCTGTAAGTAGGATTCACACTATACATGTTCTATAACTTGTATTTTTCACTTTATCTTGAAGATATTTGCAAATATTAGTGTCACTTACAGATTTTCCCTAGTGTTGTTATTGTGTTGTTGAGTTGATCTTAACACATAGCGACACTATAGGGCAGAGTAGAACTGCCCCATAGGGTTTCCAAGGGTGTAAATCTTATGAGAGTAGAATCCTAAATCTTTTCTCCTCCAAGCACTCAGTCGTTTAGGCACTAGGATTCTTCTGTTCATAGTATAAATGATTGTAATTTACCATTTCTCTTTGCATAGAAATTGAGGGTTTCAAACTTTAACTATATTTTTCCTGAGCAGAAAGTTGTGTGTGTTGTTATATTGGGTACTCTTTAATCAGTCCTGGCTCATAGGCAACCCTATGTGGCAGAGTGGAGCTTCCCCAAAGGGTATTCTTGGCTATAATCTTTATGGATGCAAATCACAGGTCTTTCTTCCAAGGAGTCCCTGGGTAGGTTTAGATCCCCAACTTTTCAGTGAATGGCCAAGCACTTAACCATTGTGCTTTCAGGTCTCCCTATGTGTATAATAATGCCCACTTTTGATGGAAGGAGATAGCCCGTCTTTCTCCCTCAGAGCAGCTGGCAGATGTGAACCACCAACCTTCCAGTTAGCAGCCTGATACATTTTGCACTATGCCACTAGGGCTCCCCTTTTAGGGTGGGAAACATTTCTGGGTGTGTGGAAGAATTTCTGTAGATCAGATTCCTAGAAACAAAGTGACTGAATTTTAAAATGTGAGTGTTTACAATTAAAGGGAAACCACATTCCTTTCCCCAACATATATTAAAGTATATTTTCCTTATAACATGAGAAAGATGTATAAAGATCTCGGGCTGCTGTTGAAGGACAATTGTCCCTTCCATTCTGTTAGAAGCTATGAAAGCAAGTCTACTTTGAAAATCTAATGGACTTCACTTGAGTACTCCTGAGTAGATGCATCTCAGCATTCCATTCTTCCTGTTGGTTATGTGAGACCTGACCAAACTATACAGATTTATATTTGTCCACAGCAGTGGAAGTTAAATTCACAGGTAGTAACAAATGACAGTTTTGCCTTTGTGACAGCCTTCCTCGCCCTGAAGTCCAGAGCAACAAGCTTCTTCCTGCTGGTATTTCACGATACCAGCCCAGGCTGTTCCACTGGGCAGCTCACCCCACCACAGGATGCGTTGTCCAACTATTTTGACATTAGCTTATGAATGACTTTGGAGCCCCTTTCCCCATCACTAAGACAAATGAAGAATTACATTTATGGTGTCTTAAAAGTTGCATCACTTTTGTGAACTTGTTTGAGGATGTGCTTTAGTGCTAACAAGTTCCATGTTTGATACACAGGCTGGATGTGGGTTGTGAACACAACACTGGGTTTTGTGCTAGTGAACAGCCTCACGCACTCCAACATCAGTTTTTGCAGCTGCTTCGTAACGAGAGTGATTTTTCTCTACATTATAGCAACTGGCTCTGTTTTCAAGAGATGGATCAGGTTCAGGTTCTAAGTAAATTCCTTTCCATAGCCGGTCTACCCTAATATAGCATCGCCTTTCTGGATGCGTTTATTACTTGATGGGCATCTTTGACAATCATCTGATAGAGTGACGTGTATCACTTGCTACTTGCTGCTGTGGACTCAGAGCCAGTGAGACTGCCAGTACTACAAAAGAATTCTTTGTTACTCCCTGAGATTTTAAGTTCCATTAGTTAGGCATGTACTCTTTTATTTCTGAGTTTTCTTTTTTTTTTCTTTCCCAATCTAGACCCCTGAGAGACAAAGTAGTTAGGATTATGTAGACTGTACTATGGGAACTCCATCAATATTTGCCAGTAATCACTAGAATCCTGAATTTTCTTTATTCTCTTTTCTGTGACACTTTCAACAGGAATGTTAAAACACAGGGTTTCTGGTTCTTCAGACCTAGAAAAGTTAAGATGAGTGAGTGCTCCTTGCGTGTCTTCGTGGTTGCTAGAGTAGTCTTTCCAGTCAAGAGATTGTTCATAGCTAGTGGTTTGGTGGGATGCATCAAAGTCTTAATTTCTACTGTGAATGTTTTATTCTAAATGGGCTCATAGGAAATATGTGTGTTTGTCCTGGGATTTGTATTGGATACTTTTTAAAAAAAATAAGTTTTTAACTTTTAATTGTGATTTTAATGAAAGTTTACAGAAAAGTTTTATTTTCAGTTATTCATTGTTGCACATTGTACCCCCTCCCTTATCCCCCCAGTTCACTTTTTAAAAATATTTGTTCATTGTTGTACAATTACCTTCCCCCCCTTCCCCACAGTCCTCTTTACAACATACCTCTTACTCTATGCTGTTGTATATATAATGCCTAATCGTATATTCCTTTTAAATAATTCTTTCCTTCATCTGTTCTAATGCAGTGTTCATTATTTATCCCCTTTTCTTATTTTCCTCCCAATCCTCATGTCAGTCCTGTTTTGTAACTGTGTTATGTAGTATTTTTCCTTTTGTGATTGAGATATTTCACTCAGCATAATGTCCTCAAGGGTCATCCATGTTGTGTAACATTTTATGAGTTCCTTGTTTTTTAGTACTGCATAATATTCCATTATATGTGGATGTGCCCTAGTTTTTCTATCCATTCATTTGTTGATGGGCACTTGAGTTGTGGGTGTGCATATACCTGTTTGAGTGGCAGCTCTGGTTTCTTTATGATGTATTCCTAATAGCAGAATCCAATGGTATTTGTATTTCCAACTTTTTGAGAAAGTAACATACCACCTTCCATAGTGGTTGCACCGTTTTACACTCCCACCAACAGTGAATAAAGGTTCCAGTCATTCCACAACCTCAACAGCATTTGTTGTTTGCTGCTCTGCTGAGCTTTGCTATTGTTATTGGGCTGAGATAATACCTCATAGTTGTTTTGATTTGTATCTCTCTGAGAGCTAGGGATTTTGAACATTTCTTCATGTGTTTGTTTGTTTGCCATCTGAATGTCGTCTTTGGTGAAGTGTCTGTTCATATCCTGTGCCTATTTTGCGATTGGATTGTTTACATTTTTCTTGTTGAGATGCTGGAGTAGTCTATAAATATTAGATATAAGTCCCTTATCAGATATGTTATTGTTGTTATGTACCATAGAGTCAGAATCGACCCATAGTTGACTCTCCAATGGGTTTTCAGAGGCAGTTAATCATATGAGAGAAGATAGCCTACCCTTCTCCCATGAAGCAACTGCTGGCCTCAAAATGCATGCCTTCGGGATTATAGTGCATTCCCTAGACATGTCATTACCAAATCTTTTTTCCTAGTCTGTGGCTTTCCTTTTTACCCTGTTGGAGAAGTTTTTGGATGTCTATAGGCATTTGATTTTTTTTTAATTGAAATTTTTTTAATTAAATTTTATTAATTTTAGTGAACAGTTACAGAGATTTTGGGTTTCCATTCATTCATTGTTGCACTATTTTCTCTACCCTCCTCCCCAGTTCGTTCCTCTCTTTTTTCTCCCCCTTGAAAGTCTGTTTTAATTGTCCAATTGCCACAGTGCTTGTCAAAGCCAGTTCTGATTAATCTCCTTTGTCAGTGTGTCCTTTGCCATT
>NW_006399790.1:2034781-2042995 GCF_000299155.1 Elephantulus edwardii
GTTGGTTTTTGTGTATGGAGTGAGGTGTGGGTCTTGCTTGAGTCTTTTGCAGATACTTTTCAAATTTTGCCAACACCATTTGTTAAAAAGGCTGTCGTTTCCCCACTTGACTCATTTCATCTCCTTGTCAAAAAATCAGTTAACCATAGATAGATGGGTTGATCTCCTGATTCTCAGTTCTATTCCATTGATCTATGTGTCTGTCATTGTACCTGTTACCATACTAGCTTTACCACTACGGCAGTGTAGTAGGATTTGAAATCAGGGAGTGAGATGCCTCCTACCTTTTTTCTATTTTTAAGGAGCTCTTTGCTTATTCGGGGCTTCTTTCCATTCCAAACGAAATTGGAGATTGCCTTTTCCATCTCGTTGAAGAATTTAATTGAAATTTTAATGAATGTTTATAGAGGACTTGGATTTCCATTTATCCATTCATCGTTGCACATTTTCCACCCTGCCCTATCAGTTCATATTTCTCTTTGAAAAAAAATTCTTTAATTATTGCACAATTCTCTGCACACACACACCCAGCCCCGAAGTCCAGTTTGCTATGTAGTTTTTATTCTGGACTGTTGTCATGCAAATAAGACCTAATCATGAATTCCTTTTAAGCAGTTCTATTCCTCATCTATTTCAATGCAGTGTATTTTATTTATCCCCTCTTTTCTTAGTTTCCCCCAACCTCCATGTCAGTCCTGTTTTGTAACAGTGACATTATGCAGTATTTGTTGTTTTTTGACTGAGATCTTTCACTCAGCATAATGTCATCCAGGGTCACCTATTTTGTATATTTCATTAGTTGCTTCTCAGTGCTGCATAGTATTCCATTGTGTGAATATACCACAGCTTCTGTATCTATTTGTTTGTTGATGGACACTTGGGTTGTTTCCATCTCTTTGCCATTGTGAACAATGCAGCAATAAGCATAGGTATGCATATATCTATTTGGGTGGCAGTTCTGATTTCTTTACGGTATATTCCCAGTAGTGGAATTGCTGGGTCAAATGGTATTTCTCTTTCCAACTTTTTGAGAAAGTGCCATGCTGTCTTCCAGAGTGGTTGCACTGTTTTTCACTCCCACCAAAAGTGAATAACGGTTCCAGTTTCTCCACAATCTTGCCAGCATTTATTGTTTGCTGCTTTGTTGGATTTTGCTATTCTTATTGGGGTGAGATGATGTCTCATAGTTGTTTTGATATGCATCTCTCTTAGAGTGGGAGATTTTGAATATTTCTTCATGTGTTTGTTCACCATCTGAATATCTTCTTTGGTGAAGTGTCTGTTCATAACCTGTGCTCATTTTTCAATTGAGTTGTTTACCTTTATCTTGTTGTGGTGCTCAAGTATTCTATAAATTCTAGATATAAGACCCTTATCAGACATGTCATTACCAAATATTTTTTCCCAGTCTGTGGCTTTCTTTTTTACCCTGTTGAAGTTTTTGGATGTGCATAGGGATTTGATTCTTAGACGGTCTCATTCATCTTTTTTATTCTCTCCTGGTTGTAGGTTTTTTCAAGATGCTTGGAAGACTGTTCATGTTATGGATTAGGACGTCTAGAGTTCTTCCTAACATTTCTCTTGGCACTGGATAATTTTTTGGGCACTTTTATTTAAGTGGTATCAGATGACAGTTGTAAAACTACTACTGATATTGTTGTTTTGTGCCATTGAGTTGATTCTAACTCATCCTGACCTCATGTGACAAATTGGAATTGCCCAGTAGGGTTCTCTAGACTGCAGTCTTTACAGAAAGGAACCCTCGAGATATAACAGTCAAACCTTTGGCTGCTAACCAAAAGCTTGGTGGTTTAAACCACTAGTCATTCTACAAAAGAAAGATATTTCAGCCTACTTTCATTGAGAGTGGAAACCTCATGGAACAGTTCCACTCAATCCTGTTGGGTTGCTATAAATCAGTCAAAATTGACTTGATAACAAGTAATCGTTTCAGAACCAGCCCTTCAATTTTTTCACTTGTGGAAACCCTGCAGGTGTTGTTAGGTGCCATCAAGTCAACTACAACTTATATTGATCCTGGGAATGACAACTTGAAACCCTGCCTTGTCTAGTGCCATCTTCATGACCTCTGCCACTGAGCATGGCAGAAACATTGGGTGGGTTCAAATCTTTCAGTTAGAAGAACAAACAGCCTTTAACCATTATGCAGCCAGGACCCGTCCCATTGCTGTAGCTTCAAGTATTTTGTCAAAATTAGTTTTTAGTAATAATAATAATAGCCAATTTTTATTGAGTACTTTATTTACTGTAACAAAACAAAAAAATCCTAAATCCACTGCTAACAGATCTATTCTGATGGGGGTTTCCAAAGCTGTAATCTTAACAGGGAGTGACTACCTTTTCTTTCTCCCACAGGTAAGTTTGAAATGCGAATCTTTCATTTTGCAGTCCTAACAGTTGACTTACTACACAACCAGAGCTCTTTACCATGTGTCAGGCTCTGTGTAAACTAGTTTCTCTCATTTAATTCTTATATTAAGCCAGTGGGATATATTGTGCCTGTGTTAGAGATGGAATGCTGTGTTCTAGATGAGTTGAGTAATTTCTTAATACAGCCATTAAATACCACACTTGAGATTTGATCCTAGGTCAGTCTGACATCGAGCTACAATGAAATACTGTCTCCTAATTGCCTTAGGGAATTGATTCACCATCTTTAAGTGCTCGGTAACCTTTTCTCCAAAATACATTTTGTTTTTCTTTTCAGCCTTCATTTGTTTTTCAGTGTTATAGGAGAACTATCTAAAAATAAATTTCCTTTTATCATAGGCAGAATTCTTTGGTATTAAGTGCCTCAATGATAGTTGAAGCAATGACTGTGCAAAACAGATTTTTTTTAATTGAGTCATGAGCATAAAAACCTTCGACTGTTATTTATGACTGACTTTTGAAAATGCACCTTTTGAAAATCAGCATTCCATTTGTATGTAGTTTTAGCAGGTCAGCAAACATCCATTAAGGGTCTGCTACTTCACAGCCACCAGGCCTAGATTAAGGAAAATTGGTGATTCACAGACGTGTTTGACATGGCCTTAAAAGGAACAAAAGACATGTAAACTATAATGTTCTCGAAGCAAATGTACATCATTGAGCAAGCTTTCAGATAACTCCCTAGAAAATGTTGGGGGGGGGGGGAAATAAGTATTTTTACAATTGAGTTTTCTCTGAAATTTAGAAGAAAAAGTTGAATTCCTGAAGATGTTTATATAACTAATCCTGTATCTGGGTATGAGATAGACTAAGGCTGCTCTTGGGCCCCATAGCAGTAAAGGGATATAGAGAAAACCAGCAAAGGGAAAGAGGGGTGGGGGCTCACCAGTGGACCACCCTGACCCTCCTAACAGAGGATAACCAGGTGAGAGTATGCTGATTCCTTGGACCAAGCAGAAGCGGCTATGAGGAGGAATGCTGCAGTGGAAAGGACACCTAATAGGGCACAGGTTACACTGAGGAGCTGCTCTGGGAGCAGAGCAGGGAGATGCCTGTGACTTGAGTAGAGGGGGACAGGAAAGGCAGGGGAGGCAGCTTAAGAGGCAGGGACTGGTTGAGAACTTCTCTAAGGAAGGGCGTGGAGATGATGGTGAGCTAGCTGACTCTGGCCAGGCTCTGCCTACAGATAGCCACAGCATTTTTCCTGCAGGCAAAAATAAAAATACTCTCTTCAAGAGACTACCTGGGGAGAGCTAGGACTGTCCGTGTGAGCGTCGGTATCCTAAAGTAAAACTCTCTTGGTTAAAACATTTGAGGCCTTTCTAGTCAGAGTGCTCATCCGGAGCAGGCACAGAGAGCCCGGGGCCAGCCTTCCCATTTAGAGGGCTGCCCCAGAGGGCAGTGCACTGCCGTTAATGAGCAGTCTGGTCTTTATTCTTCAACAAAAATATCATAACCACATGGATATGTGACCCTGGGAGGAAGCCAGCAGCGTGGATTATTACCTGACTGGTATTAAACTTACCAATTAGGTCCCTTCCAAAATAACCTTCTCCCTAAATTCTGATGGAAAAGGAGTTTGAATCCAGGTTGTATGCCATTGTAAACCTTCAATATGTATAAAGATTGAGGGAGTTCTGGTGGCCTAGTGGTAAGAAGCTGCACTGCAATCCTAGAGGCACATGGTTCGAATCCACTAGATGCTGTGCTGGAGAAGGAGAGACAATCTCCTCCTGTACCAGTCACACCCAGTTTCACAGTACACACACAAAAAAAATAAATAAAAATTAAATAAATAAAAAAAATATATATAGATTGAGGAACACATGGTTTTTTATACATTTCTAACGTAAAGGTAGGTTAACTGACTTGACAGCAAATGTCATATGAATTGGGGCTAAATAAAAACCCTCAAACTCATTGCTGTCGTGTCAGCTCATAGCTGACCCTCCATCAGGTTTTCAGAGGCTATAAATCACAGTAGAGGAGACTGCCCATCAAAAAAATAGGAGAAAATATGGTAGAATGTCTAGACGGCACTCTATTCTAATTTGAATACTTGAAGAATGAAATGGATACCAGGCAATAATAGTGCAACACACTGCATAATCTGAAGAGGCACCCCAATAATTGGGGGGCTGACCACAGACCAGGAGTGGCACTCTGGGAGCCTCTGGCTTCACATATAAGATGGCATGGATGTAGCCTGAGGTAGGGCTGGGGATGACACTGCCTTCCATCTGGTGAGTGGCTGGAGGTAGGAGGTGGAGAGAAGTCACTCCCCTGATCTTGGAGGAGAGGGGGACACCTTTTTATTGTCAGCTCGCTTCTGTTGAGGATACCACCACTACTGCTGCCATCACTGTCCTTTTTCCATTTCAAAAGCCTATGCTGGAAACATAAATGGCTTGCAACTATTCACATGGACCTCACCTGATGAACTTCACAGGAATCAGATTGGCTACGTCTGTAGAAAAAAAGAGTCCATGGAAAAGCTTGATGTGAACAGTCAAAAGCAGGCCAGTGGCTGACTGTGGAACAGAACATCAATTGTTCATGTGCAGGGTCAAATTGAGGCTGAAGAATATTAAAGCAAGCCTGTGAGAATCGAAACATGGCCTTTAGAGTATCCTTTCCAAATTTAAAAACCATGTCAAGAATAGATTTTATACCTTCAACTCTAGTGAGAAAAGACCAGAAGAGTTACGGGATGACAGCAAGGACATCGTCCATACAGAAAGCAAAAGATCATTACAAAGACAGGAAAGAAAGAAAAGACCAAAATGGATGTCAGAAGAGACTCTGAAACTTGCACTAGATCATATTGTTATTGTTACGTGCTTTTGTGTTGCCTGAGACTCATAGCAACCGTATGAGCGCTGAATCCTGCCCTATCCTGAGCCATTCTCACTGACTTGGACACACTTTCTCCCAACACCCTAGTTACTATGTCAGTCATCTCTCTGGGATCATCTTCTCCTGCCCTGTCCCCCCACCCTTCCAAGCATGATGTTCTTCTCCAAGGACTGGTCCCTCCTGGCCATATACCCAATGTATGTGAGACAGAGCTTCAGAATCCTTGCCTCCAAGGAGAAACTTGGTTTCACCCTCTCAAATACGGACGGTTTGTTTTCTTGGCGGTCCAAGGCATGTTCAAGACTCTTCTCCAGCACCACAACGCAAAGGCATCAATTGTTCTTCTGTCATCCTTAGTCATTACTCAGTTCTCTGTGGCATAGCAAGTAATTATGAAGACCATGGTCTAGATCAGGGTCATCTTAGTCTCAACAACATTGCTCTTTAGTGCTTTGGAGAGGTTCCTGACAGCAGATTTTCCCATTATAATTCATCTTTTGATTTCCTGACTGCTAGTACCAAGAGTGTTGATTGTGGAGCAGAACAAGCTGAAATTGTTAAGAGCGTCAATCTCTTCTCCGTCATGGTGCTGCCAATTGACCCAGTGGTGAGAATCTCTGTCTTCTTGATGTTGAGTTTCAATCCATATTGAAGACTTCAGTCTTTGACCTGCAGCAAACGCTGCAATGTTTGACCATTTGACCATAGAGTGGTTAAAACAAAGAGAAGGTAATGCTGAAATAAAAAAAGCTGAACAGAATAATTCAAAGGGTAGCTGGAGAAGACAAAGTGTTACTATGAAGTGTGCAAAGAGCTGGAGTTACAAAAGCAAAAGGGGAAGAGCGCACTTGACATTTCTCAAGCTAAACGAACTGAAGAACAAATTCAAGCCTTGAATTACAGTAGAGTAGGACTCTGAGGGCAAAATTTTGAAGATGCAGGAAGCATCAAAAAGATGGAAAAACTGTATAGTCACTGTACCAAAAAGAATTGGTTGCCATTGAACCATTTCAAAAAATAGCATATGGTCAAGAACCAGTGGTAATGAAGGAAGAATTTCAGGTTGCATTAAAGGCATTGGCAAGGATTGATGGAATACTAGCGGAAGTATTTTAACAAACAGATGCAGTCCTGGACATGCTTACCAGCCTATACCAAGAAATCTTCAAGACAAGTTACTACCTGACCAATTTGCTGGAAGAAATCAGAAAACCATGCTCCAAGTGCAGACATTACCAAATAATATAATGTCACATGCAGGTAAAATCTTGCTGGTGATTATTTTTAAATGGCTAGAATAGTAAATCAACAGGGAAATGCCAGAAATAAAATCTGGATTCAGAAGAAGCTGTTGTAGGAGGGATGTTAGTGTTGATGTCAGATGAATGCTGACTGAAAGCAGAAAATACCAGAAGGATGTCTGTTTGTATTTTATTGACTATACAAAGACATCTGACTGTGTCAATAATAACAAATTATGGATAACATTAAGATGAATGATAAATTCAGAACACATAATTATGCTTATCTGAGACACATACATTGACCAAGAAGCAGTTGTCTGAATAGAACAAGAGAATGCTTCATGGTTTAAAGTTAGGAAAAACGTGCATCAGAGTTGTTTCCTGTCTCTATAACTATTTGTTCTGTGTGCTGAGCAAATCACTCGAACGATGGACTATATGAAGAACAGTGTGATGTCCGGATTGGAGGAAAACTCATCAACAATCTGTATTATGCAAGAAGTATTTACTAAAAAAAGATTATGGACTACAGCCCCTACAAGACATATTGCATTGGATAAATATACTCTCAAGGACCTCTGCAAAGTGCTAAAGAGCAACGATGTGAGTTTTAAGACCAGGGTGTGCCTGATCTGAGCCGTAATATTTTCATTTGTTTTGGATGCATCTGAGAGTTGGGCAATGAATAAGGAAGACTGTAGAAGAATTGATGTCTTCGGACTGTGGTCTGGCAAAGATTATTGACTATCCTATGGCCTACATAAGGAACAATCTGTCTTAGAGGAAGTGAGAATAGGCTGTTCTTTAGAGGCAAGGATGGTGAAACTTTGTCTCACATGTAACACAGGTAGACTTGTCAATGAGATGGATTGACATAGTGACTGCAGCTAAGGGCTTGAGCATGACAGAGGTCATGAAAATGGAGTAGGATATGCCAAGGTTCCCATCTAGTTTTGTTTGTTTCTTAGACAGTTTCTCTGAGTTTTAGTGCACTCAGTGGAACCTAACAACAACATATTTTACCTACCATTTTAAAAGTAACCGATCCTCAAAGTGTTTTAGATTCGGAACTGAAATATGTCTGGTTCTTTTTCCCATTGTTATGAGCAAGCCACATGCCCTCTTTGAAGCCTATTTTCTCACCTATATATATTGCCGTGGAGCTCTCATGATACAGTGTGTTATATATTGTCCCCCTGTCGGAAAGGTCAGTGGTTCAAATCCACCAGCTTTTCCATGAGAAAAAGATAATGGTCTCCTTCCATGAAGATTTACAGCCTTGGAAAACCCGAAGAAGAGAGTCACATTTGGATTAATGGATGGAGATTTTTTTCTATATATGCTTTCGGCAGAATGTTAAATGATCCAGGAAGTATTAAAAGAAGCTGGAAAGAAGATACTGAGTCACTGTATCAAAAAGAATTGGAAGACACAGAAGAATTTCATGAAACAACATATGAGCAAGAGCCTATGGTGATGAAAGAAGAAATTCAGGCTGCTTTGAAGGAAATGGCAAAAAATAAGGCTCCAGGAATAGATGGTATACCACATATTTACCATATATACCACATATACCACATATTTCAGTTAACAGATGCTGCTCTGGACGTGCTCACCAAGTTGTGCCAGGAAATCTGGAGAACGACCACTTGGCCAACTGACT
>NW_006399790.1:2044140-2061007 GCF_000299155.1 Elephantulus edwardii
TGGGAGGGTGGAGGGACAGCGCAGGAGGGGAAGGCCCTCTATGAGGTGGATTGATTCAGTGACTGGGATAATTGGGATGGGAGTGTCGGAGACAGTGCGATTGGCACAGGACAGAGAGGAGTTTAGGGCTGTTGTACATAGGGCCACTATGAGTCGCAAGCGACTCGACAGCACATAACAACAACACACACACACACACACACACACACACACATTCTCCATCCATTAATAAGGGAGCACTGGTGGCCTAGTGGCAAGAAGCTGTGCTGCAATGTGGAAGGCACATGGTTCAGCTGCTCCGTGGGAGAAAGATGTGCAATCCAGATACACAAACACACATACACACAGAGAGCTCTGGTGGCCTAGAGGTAAGAAGCTGTGCTTCAGTCTCAAAGGTACATGGTTCAAATCCACCAGCTGCTCCACTGAAGAGGATAGACAGTTTCCTACCTTGTGATTTACTGCCTCTAAAAATCTGCTGGAGAGTCAGCTAAGCAATAACAAATATGTGTGTGCATCCAAATGCCCATCTATCCTAATGATCCACATAGAGTATTATGAAGATTATATTGGATAATACATTGTGAAATCTATGTAAACAGAGTCAGGTACCAAACATGCAAACTCTGTTATTGTGAATGACCTTATTAGGGGAAATAGCTAATTTGAAATGATAATAACATTGATGAGTATGTCTGCATTCTGGCTGAGATAGTTCCTGTAGTTTCAGTCTCCTAAGTGACTTCAGGTCATGAGGAGGAGGGACTAAGCTTTCACAACCTACTCCATACCCCACGCTGTTCTTAGTGCTTTCACATGGAACGCAGTGTGCCATAGACAAGACAGTCCTCAGGGGATTCCTCGCTGCGGCTTTGTGTGCTAGTTGCTAACAAAGTTCAGTGAACGTGGCATTCTCCTCTATAATACTCCTTGTTGGTCAGACTGTAACATTGCTGATGAGTCTGCTTCACCCTTCAAGAAGGTGTACCCTTTTCTCTTGGGGCCTCACAGTCCCTACGCCTCCTGTTGGGGTCAGTGCACCACTGAGTGACCCTTGGATGATCCTATGTAATTCTCACAACATTTTAGTAGAAGCAATAATATCCCATTTCTGCCCAGGAAGAAACTGAGCTTCAAAGTGGTTAATTAGTCCAAGGTCCTATAGCAGGTAATTGAAGGAACCAGCCTTTCGATTCCAGATTCTCTAGTTCCAAAGCATATACATTCTCTTAGCCCTACCTTTAGTGCTAGAATCTTTAGTCTTTTCTAGAGTCCTTTTGTTTACATACTTAGCAAATGGAATGCCAAAGTCACCCTTGGCCTCTCGTCGGGGTCTTTATTCATGGATGCTTTTGTCTCTGTTTTCAGCCAAAGCTCCAGACAAACCTATTCAGGTAGTTTATGTGCCCTCACACCTGTTTCACATGCTATTTGAGTTGTTCAAGGTAAGTGGAATTTAAAAACGTGCAAAGAAGTCTTCATTTTAAATTACTTTGATTCAAGGCATAATGGATTCATTAGATTAGCATAAGAAAAAGGTTTTGCATAACCATTTTAAAAATTCTATTTCTGATATCCTGTGGGTTTTATAATTTGTACACTGTGAGATGAAAAATTGCTGTGTACAGTATAGTTTTTGTGAATATTAGTACATATTGATTTGGAGACATAATTGTGCTTCAGTGATTTTATGTAAAATCCATACTATTTTTTCCTCAGTTATGAGATTAGAGATGCTTTTTAGTTTCCAAACCTGGCGCAGGCTTTATTTTTGATCGCCAGATCAAAATAAAAACATGTTTATGTGCACTTGTGCTGCTGAGCATTCAACACGTGGATGCATTAGTAATTGTTCCAGTCCTGAGAGAGACTGTAAGCCCTCTCCATGTTTGAATAAAATCAGAAGAACTGAGAGAGGCAGAAAGGAGGAGTGTGGAGGAGCTGGGCCAAACCAGACAAAGCCATCAAGACTATTTTGACTTCATGATTTAAGCTCTTGCTTTTGTTAACTAGCAGTTAATGGCATTGATGGTGCCATTGTTACAGCCACAAGGTGCTTGAACAAAATTTTATTCCTTCCACTGTGTAAAACCTTAAATTGAGCACCTGAAAAATCAGTTATGCTGATTTGCTTCCAGAAATTATACTGTAACTGATGTAACACTGTAAGGTTGCGCTGGGCATTCAATTGTGAACTTTTTCTTCAACAGCTGTGGCTTTTTTAGAATTTCTTTTTAACCAACATTCGAGCTCCTCTTTTCCTTTTTTTTCCCTCCCAGCCAAATGATTAATTTTTATGGGAAGGATGAATCTTTTCAGTCTTTCTGCCTTCTTTAGAGGAAAGGTGCTCTGTAAATGGAAGCTGATAAATGCGATTTAAAGTGCAAAAATCAGCTTCTGCAACCTCATTACATGGGATAAAAACATTACTTTGGCGTATAGAGTCAAGAGTTTAAATACCATAAAGCAAAAAACAAAAATAAAAATGTTTAGCCTCGTGGATGTGGAAGATACAAGATGAAAATAAAATGAAATGTCAGGAATTTTTCTTTGATCTCGGGACATGTGTAGTTAAGCTCTTTGGATGGAGGGAAATGCCATATAAATCCGACTAGTATTTGCCCTATAAAAGGATTGTTGTGTGCGAGTAATCTTATGCTAGCTACTTTAAAAAAATGTGTGAGTCAGTGGTATGCTAAGAAAAAGATCTTGTCATTTCAGAACTCAATGAGAGCAACGGTAGAGTTATATGAAGATAGAAAAGAGGGCTACCCAGCTGTTAAAACTCTTGTTACCTTGGGCAAAGAAGACTTATCCATTAAGGTAATGGCTGCATATGCATCTATAAGTAATTACCAGTTTATTTTATAGTACTTGGAAATGAGAAATCAGGAACAAGAGAAGGAAATGAACATTTTTTTTCAATTCATGGAGTGGCTTATTTACATCCCTTCATTTCAACTTCACTGTTGGCACGTTGTTAGCTGCCATCAGTTTGACTCTCGACCCAGGAACAAGAAGGCCTGGTCTGGTACCATCTCGGAACTAGTTGTTAATTGTAAAGCATGGAGTTTTCATTGGCTGATTTTTCAGAAGGATAACCCCAGGCCTTTGTTCCTAGTTCATCTTAGCCTGGAAGCTCCACTGAAACGTGTTCAGCAGCATAGCAATACACACACCTCCACTAATAGATGGCTGGTGTCTATGCATGGCATGCATTGGTCAAGAATCGAACCTTGATCTCCTGCATGGCAGGCAAGAATTTTACCACTGAACCACTAACATCCCTGAGATTCCACTGTTGTTGTTATTGATTGCCTTTGAGTAGAGCATGACTCACAGTGACCATATATGAACAAAAGGCCTTTCTATAACTATCGTCATTTATCAGCGTTCATAGACTTTCTGGAGGCATGTTGGTTAGGAAGTGGATGGCATTAGGATTCCATTATTCAGGGAACAAAAATTCATATCCCACAGTCTGTCTAAGTCTGCTGCTCTGCTCTGCCTTCTTGTTTAACGTGGTTCACAAAGGAGCCCTGTTTCACTGGGTGGAAGGCCCTTGTAGAGTTCTAGAGCTATCTGATGTGTACTTTATTTCCTGAACTCATTGTCTCTTATTGTAAATATTTTGTACATTGCAGATAAGTGACCAGGGTGGTGGTGTCCCACTCCGAAAAATAGATCGCCTTTTTAACTACATGTATTCGACTGCACCCAGACCTAGCCTGGAGCCCACCAGAGCTGCCCCGTTGGTAAGGATCTTAACCTGCTGTGTCAGGGACATGGAGGTTGGAACACTGGCCTCCTTAGATTGGACCATTTCCTGCTTGCTTTGGAGAAGGGAAGCTTTTTTTATATCTGCTGCTTTTCTTCATGGGGCCTTTGGACTGGACTTGGACTTCTTCTGTAATTCATTGCTAAGAAACACTTACGAGCTGAGTGCCTCACTCCTGAATACAGAGAGAAAGCATTTTGTTGTACTTAAAACAGGTTCCTAGACACCACATTGGAAGGGCGCTAGAAGATTTGTGGCAACATCGTGAGTGTGAGAGTAGAGCTGTTCCTTCAGATTTTCAACACTGTCCTTTCAAGAGGCATTTCTTCCAAGATGTCTCTCTGAGCCTGAACTGCCAAACTTTTGATTAGCTGTCAAGTGCTTTGCTGTTTGCGACACCCTGTTGTTGTTGTTATTAGGTGTCATCACGTTGAGTATATCTCATAACAACCTTATGAACAACAGACTGAACCCTGTTCTATCCTGTGCCATTCTCACCATCTATGAGACACTTGAGCCCATTCCAGTAGTCACTGTGTCAATCCGCCTGGTTGATGATCTTCCTCTCCTTCTCCATCCCTCCACCTTTCCAAGCATGATGTCCCTTTCCAACATGCCAAAGGAGCATTTTGGCTAGACAATAAGGATGACAGGAGAATTGACACCTTTGAGCTGTGGTGTTGGAGTAATTAGGACACCCAGAGGCAGAATTTTACGTAGAAATTTGGTAGCTGCTAAGAAAAGGATTAAGACATGGTGGGTAGCAGCAGGTTGGTCGTGGGCCCTTAGAAGCCAGTACCACCCAAAGCCTTTGAACTTACACCATCATGTTAATTATAACTACATTAAAAATGATATTAAATAACAGGAGTGTGAACTGAATAGATGTGTGTACATGTTCAGAGTCCTTACCTTCTCACTCTTGAAATCACCTTCAGCCCTCCGAAGGCAGCGGTGGAAAGCCTGTTACCATGGCAACTCTTCAGACCTTGTAGGGCCACACTTCCTCCCCCTGCTGAGTGTCTCTAATTGACAAACAACAGTGGAGTGCTTTGTCATTAAACATAGCGATGTATGTATCCATCTGCAGAATGGTTCAGGGTATAAATTAAGCTCCCTTTAAAAGTACTACCTGAGTGGTGAGCACCTAAGAGTGGATTTGATGTATATGAATAAAAACGCAAACATTCAACATCATTCACGACAAAGCTGATTGACTCAGCACGTTGACAGTAGAGGCAAAGTCATTTATTTCAGAGTTAAGACGATCAGTTTTGCAAGGTGCTGTATTGACCAGGCCCTAATACCTTAGTCCTTACAGCTGTTCTGAGGCAAGTGTTGAATTACATTTTCAGATGAGAAACAGTCTTAAAAAGATTGAATAAAACCGCTCAGAGAATCACAGAAAATGCCTTTGAGTTTGAAAGACCACATGTTTAGTCAGAGGCGACCATGACTTGGCTGTGTCATATCCTTTTCCCAAAAAGTTACTAAACTTAGTTATTCTCAGTATCTAAACAGTGTTTTGTTTTTAAACTACCTACTGTTGACAGGGTTCTGTGATACAGAGATACAGGAAAGTGCTAGAATGTTTTCCTTATCTCTGAAGTATACAGACTACAATATATCACATTGTTGTTACCTATTTCCAGAAATTTCCTCTTTTCATTGTTTCAGCCTTTTTACTGGTAGGTGTAGACTTAAAAGAACAAGACAGTCTGACTGTAAAACTTGAAAATGAGATGGTTTCATTTAGATACTAGATCAAATCCCATTTGATGAAGAAAAAGATAAGTCGAATTTTGGCATATTTTTATTATGGCTTGAACATATGAAGAGTGTTTTGCAGGGTCAAGAGTGAAAGGATTGTTTGTCTTAGATGAACGTGACTATTGTTGTAAAAGCAGACTCCGTAAATTATTTATTTAAATCTTCATCTTCTCTGAATAGCCTTCATGGCCAGTGTGCTAGTATTTACACCTGTCTTCCTTGCTATATTAATTTTCTTTTCTCAACAGGCTGGATTTGGTTATGGTCTGCCAATTTCTCGTCTGTATGCTAGATATTTCCAGGGAGATCTAAAACTGTATTCCATGGAAGGAGTGGGCACTGACGCTGTCATTTATTTGAAGGTACCGCATTCTGTTTCTTTACTTTTTAAAGCTATTAAGTCCTAAGATCTAAGTGAGACTAGCCCTGTACCTGCTCTCATGATCAGCTCAGATTGACTTCTGCTTTGTATGGGAACCATAGCATCTCCCTGCTTGTACACTCAGCTATCCCAAAACCACAAAATTTAGTAAAATACTCTGATTTTAAAGCCATAAAGCTCAGTTAAAAATTATATGATCTCTCAAAAGATTTGCAGCCTCAGAAATCAGTGGAAGATCACCATAATTGGAATCCATTCGTGGCAGTGGCTTGGGTTGGGGTTATATTGCATAAATGCGCATCTACACTTTGAATTTTCTTTGAATAAGTTGTAACATCCTGTTGGTTCCCTTATTAATGATTACATCAGACTAAAAAAATATACATGACCACTATTATAGTAGAATCTAGACTTTGGTAGATTGAAATCTTTAGGTTTTTACTTTTGAAAACTTGCTGGCTTTCTCAAAGTTACAGATATTCAGTGATTATAATATTATTACGTAAAAAGATCGCTCTTATAGAAAAGCTCTCTGTTAACAGCTTGTCCCATCTATTGGTGATGTTTAACTTTTATTTGTAACTTTAGAATATTTAGGAAGTTCTGGCAACCTAGTGGTAAGAAACTGCACTGCAATCCCAAAAAAGCATGTGGTTCAAATCCATCAGCTACTCTGTGGGAAAACAATGGATAATTTCCCATATTACTTTCTCTTAAAACCCCCTGGAGCGTGAGCTATGGGTTGGTTCCCACTCAATGGCAAACAATAACAACAACTAGGATATTTGGTGCATTTTTGAATAGGTAATGTTGTTGTTGTTGTTATGTACCGTCGAGTCGCCTGCGACTCATAGCGACCCTATGTACAACAGCCCTAAACTCCGCTCTGTCCTGTGCCAATCGCACTGTCTCTGACACTCCCATCCCAGTTATCCCAGTCACTGAATCAATCCACCTCATAGAGGGCCTTCCTCTCCTGCACCGTCCCTCCACTCTCCCAAGCATGATGTCCCTCTCCAAGAACCGGTCTCTCATCACAACATGTCCAAAGTATGTTAGACGGAGCCTCATGTGAATAGGTAATACAGGCATAAAAACCAGACCCACTTGTCATCCAGTCATCTCCAACTCATAGCATTGGAAGCTTCCATCAAATTTCTGAGGCTGTAAATCTTTATGGAAGATGACTTTCCATCTTTCTCCTGAGGAGTAGCTGGTGGGTTTGAACAACTCACCTTTTAGTTGGCAGCCCAACATAAAACGCACTTAATCATCAAAGCATATGTTTTAAAACTATAAAAGGGACAACTTAAGACTCCTACCACTGCCCCCCAACCATTCAGTTCCTTTTTCCCGAGGTAACTGTATCAATCAGTTTTCCTGAGTAGCCTTCTAGAGGCCATTCAGCATTTATTCATATATAGCTAATTTCTTTCACACCAGTCTAAGTGTCAGCACCTTGCTTTATGGTTGTTGTTTTTTTAACTTGTCAATATATCCTGGCAGTCTTTCCATATCAGTGGATCTAAAACTAAATTTTTAACAGCTCACAGATTTTTTTAACAGCTCATAGAATGTTATTATATCACAGTCTAACCAGTTATTTGAAGGATTTCTTTTAAACGTCAGTGCTTCTAGATGGTATGATAGTTGATCCTACCTTATGTTATTATGTTTACCAGTCTAATATGTATAAAACTTTATTTCTTCCTGGGTAATTTGAGGGTATGGCTGCTCATAAATAATGGTGCTGAATGTATAAAAACAGTGTTAATTGAATAAAAATTAATTTCTTTTCTGGTTGTGTATACTTCAGTACTAGTTTTGAATTCGTGAATATTTTCATTGTGTGGGTTTTTTAAAAAATGCTTTGATGTTGTCCTGGGCAGCCTAAGTAAAGTAATAAGATATAACTTTAAAACAAGTTCAAAATTATTAAAATTTGGGAGCTCTGGTGGCCTAGTGGTAAGGAGCTGCAACTGCAATCCCAGATGTGCACGGTTCGAATCCACCAGATGTTCTGCCAGGGAAGGAGGGACAATATCCTCCTGTACCAGTCAGATCTGCTTTGATGGTACACACACAAAAATAATAAAATAAAAATTAAAAAAATTATGAAAATGTATAAAGTTTTTAAATGGAGCCCTTGTGGTACAGTGGTTGAGCACTGGACTGCTAAGCAGCCGTGAGTACTCCATCGGGCAGTTTTCTATCCTTTAGGGTCTCTAGGAGTCAGAATCAACTCAGTGGCTGTGGATTTGGTTTTGGGTTTTTAACTTGTGAAACAGTAAATTGTGGGTTAGTGTTTCATATGAGAAAACTAATACTGGGAACCTTTGGCATATGTGTTTGTTTTGTTGGTTTTCCCAACAGGCTCTTTCAAGTGAATCATTTGAGAGGCTTCCGGTTTTTAATAAGTCAGCATGGCGCCATTACAAGACCACACCTGAAGCTGATGACTGGAGCAATCCTAGCAGCGAACCCAGAGATGCTTCAAAATACAAAGCTAAACAGTAATTGAGCACTTCAGTTTCCACTATATAATAACCGCTTTCCCCTGCCCTCCCTCAATCCCAAAATATACCAGCCTGCCAGGCCATTGAGTGATTTCTTTCATTTCTGTCTTCTTTGCACTTTTATCACTGGAAAAGTCAGTGATCTTAAGAGAAAGAAAGATTGGAGCAGATAGTTTACACAGAAAGGTACCCAGAATAACGACATAGAGTTGTCCCCTGTTCTAGAATCGTGGCTTGATTGTGCTATTAAAGATACAAACAGCAGTGAGCAGGAGTTTATCCTGCCATGTATTTTATTTCCGAAATTAGCTTTGTGATTTGTCATTGTCATCCATAGAGGTTTGTAGAAGATGCTAGAGAAGTTTTACAGGTGGAAGCTGAAAAAAAAAATTAAAGAAGTTAAAATTATCAATCACAAAATTACAATATTATAGTGATACAGAAAATCATCTTTGCTTGCCAAAATTCTTTTCTTCTGACAGCCCTTAAGTTCCAATTCCATTCGCAACAGTAAGGATTAATAACTTTATTAATACCAAAGTAGTGTATATGAATTGTAAATAATTAGAAGATAAAAACAAGCAAAACAGAAAAGAAAAACCTCCTTATTCCAATGACTTCCAAAGCTGTTAAAACTTTGTTATGTGGATATTTACCTCCCAGGTACTTTGTTATTGGTATATATTTTTTCCCCCAAAATGAACACCTACTATTCATCCTGTTTCATAAACTGCTTTAGTTTCATTTTATCATCTCTATTTTTCCATTTCAGTCTATTTACATCTGATATTTTCAATTCCATTTTAACACTACAGTGTTTCTTCTTTATATGTTTTCATTGAATGTGTTTCTCCTTACCCTGAAAACCTTGATTGCTGACATCCTTAACATAATGCAATAGACAAGTATTTGTATCATGATTAACTGATAACTTTAATGTCTTGTGGCTAACCTTGAGAAAAATGAGAATCCCAGAATGCTTGATTGTGTTTGTGCAAAACCTATACTTGGACCAGGAAACAGTCCTCAGAACAGAGCAGGGAAACACTGCATGGTTCAAAATCAGGAAAGGAGTGTCAGGGATGTATCCTGTCAGCATACCTTTTCAGTCTCTATGCAGAACAGATCATTCGGGAAGCAGGGCTTTATGAGGAGGACTGTGGCATCTGGATTGGAGGAAGACTCATCACCAACCTACGTTATGCAGATGACACAACCTTGCTTGCTAAAACTGAAGAGGACCTGAAGCACTTGATGCAGAAGGTCAAGGACTGTAGTCTTCCATATGAATTGAAGCTTAACATCAAGAAGGCAAAGATTCTCACCACTGGGCCAATTGGCAGCCCCATGATAGGTGGAGACGAGATTGAGGTGGTTAACAATGACAGCTTGCTCGGCTCCACAGTCAACACTCTTTAACACCAGCAGTCAGGAAATCAAAGACAAATTGCATTGGGAAAATTTGCTGTCAGGGACCTCTCCAGAGTACTGAAAGTCAATGATGTCAGTCCAGAGCTAAGGTGTGCCTAATCCAGGCCATGGTCTTCCCAATTACTTGCTATGTGTCAGAAAGCTGTACAGTGACTAAGGATGACAGAAGAATTGATTCCTTTGAATTGTGGTGCTGCAGAAGAGTCTTGAACATACCATGGACCACCAAGAAAACAAATAGGTCTTTCTTGGAGAAGGTGATACCAAGTTTGTCCTTGGAGGCTAGGATTTTGAAACTCCATCTCACAAACTTTGGGCATGTGGCCAGGAGAGACCAGTCCTTAGAGAAGAACATCATGCTTGGAAGGGTAGAGGAACAGAGCAGGAAAAGACCCCAGATGAGATGCCTTGATACAGTGACTAGGGCAACGGGGCCTGGTGTGTCAGAATTAGTGAGACTGAGAATTAGGACAGGATTCAGATCTAATGTAGATAGGGTCGCTATGGATCTCAGGCAACTCAACGTCACATAACAATAATAACAACAACTAGATTTATCCAAACCAGGACCCATTACAGCACCATATATCACATCTGGCTGTGGCTCCAGTTCTTTTCAATCTAGAACAAGTCTTTGTTACAAGATCATGCCAGTTGTCCTGCAAAATGTCCCACCTTGATTTGTTTGATTTCTTTCTTGAAATGTCACTTCTCTTGTTCCTCATTCCCTGTGTTTCCTGTAAACTGGAAGTATGTCTTAAAATTCCTCTGTGACTCACAGTATGTGATACTGTTGCAGAAATATACTCTGATCCAAGGTAGCTGGTCACACAATTACACTGTGACCCATGGTATCTAATGATCAAATGAAACTAAAGCAGTTTGTTAAACAGAATAAATAGTATAGCCTCTTCTTGGGAAAACATACATACCAATAGAAAGTATTTAGGTGGTAAATAGCCGCATAACGAAGTCACTACGTTTTTGGAGGTTGTTGAAGCATTAGTGATGTTAAGATTGGTCATAGGTTAGATCTGTCCTCTCCATGTTGGAGTTACAGTTTCCCTTGTCAACTAGAAAGTGTTCTTTGGGCACTGTGTGAATGTACAGTGATCCATCAACCCTCTGCCTGATTTTTTCCCTTAACATCAGTTGATAAATTTGACCTCAATAATTTTATTAGCATTTGTAGATTTTATTTTTATTATTAAAAAGCATATTCCTCTTTGACAATGATTAGCTGATGTTCATCCCAGGGTGAAAGTCTTTCTGGTTAACTAAGGTCATTTAAGTTCCTTGGATTGCAGTTTATCTTGGCTTGACAAATCTTTCCCTTTAAAAAAGGCACCCTAAATGGTGATGAGAGTCTGTCTGTCTCTTTTTTTGAGTTGTATTACATGTGTATTGATAGATTTTCTTGTTAGCTATGTTTCAAACAATTTTCTTTTAAATGGAAGTACAACGTGTAAAGTGCACAAATCTCAACCATAGAACTTAATGAGGTTTTAGCATCTGAAAGGGCCACTTAGACTTTCTATACACATCATCCCTCCTGTGACCACCTCTGCTCTCTATCACATATGTAAGTTTTGCCTTCTTAAATGCATCATCAAAGCAACATATACAGTATGTGCTTTTTTAAATCTCAGTTTATGTAAGATTAATCCATGTTATTGTATGTAGTGGCCATTTAAAAAAAATTTGGTTTCATACAGTGATTTGTATACATTGTGTTTTATACAATCTTTCATTTACATTGTGATTCATATATATTATGTTTTGTATAATTAACTATATTCATGCATGCCTATTATTACCCCAGCTTTTCACGTCCCCATTGACTATTTGCTATTCCTTCTCCACTCCATCCCCCTATCTGTCTGCTCTCCTAGTGATTTCTCTTTCCCCTTTTACTGCACCCTTCCCTTTTCCCCTTCTGGATATTTATACACATCTTACTAGTTATCCTTCTATTTTTATGATAAGGGTCTTATGCAGTATTTATCCTTATGAGACTCAATTAATTTACTCAGAATAATGTTCTCTAGACTCTCCCTAGTAGTCTCTAGACTACTCTGTTATATAGTATTTTATGAAATTGTTATTCCTTAGTGCTGTATAGTATTCTGTTGTGTGAATGTACCGTAATTTCTCAATGCATTTGTTTGTTGAGGGACATTGGGGCTGTTTCTGTTTTCTTGCTGCTGTGAATGATGTTGCTATGAACATAGGTGTACATATCTCTGTTCAAGTCTCAGTTCTGATTTCCTTGAGGTGTATTCCTAGCAATGGAATATCTGGGTCCTGTGAAATTTCCGTGTTCAGCCCTTTGAGGAAACACCAAACTGCCTTCCAGAATGGCTGTACCATTTTACACTCCCACCAGCAGTGCATGAGAGTTCCCACCTCTCCACATTCTCCCCATGATTCTGATGCTAAAATGAGCACACTTTTGGCAGTGAGCACTATTTTGAGCTTGATCCTGTGTATTTCATTGACAGAAATCCTTGATCTATTTCTCTTTATCCTGGTAAACCTTGATCTTAGGGAGCTCTGGTGGCCTTGTGGCAAGAAGCTGCACTGCAATCCCAAAGGCGCATGGTTCAAATCCACCAGATGCTCTGCTGGAGAAGGAGGAGCAGCCTCCTCCTGTGCCCGTCAGATCCCATTCTGCAGTACACAAGAAGGGGGGGGGATGAAAGAAAACCTTGATCTTTTAACATCCCTAACCTAATGCAATAGAAAGGTATCTATGTGAAAAAATTGGTTTATAGAGCTTTGAAGCTTTATATCAATTTAATAGCATTGCTCTTTTCGGATGAATGAGGAAAAAAAGATTATCTATACTGATGAGTTTTTTGTTTTTGTATTTTTATGAAGTGTTGTGATGGACCTTAATATATTATTGTTAAACTGTTCACCCTTCTCACATTACAAAAATCAGAAAAATGTGGTCTATGTGGGCCACCCTCTCCCAGCCAAGGTTAGACTAAGACTGGAAACATCTAGATTGGTATTTCTTGATTCCATTCTCAGTTTGTATGTAAGTGAAATAGACTGTTGACTATCAAAATAACCAGTTAATTCAAGTTATTACTCTGATAAGTAGAATGATTTGGGTAGTGCAGAAGCAAATTTTGTAAATAATAAGGTACATCTAGGTTATGAAAAGACTAATTGAATAATATCTTGAATGCTGTTTAAAAATTGACAGGTGTAGCAGGTTGTGTACTGCTATAATTAGTGAGGAATCATAGTTTCTAATACATTATTAGCCACACAAGTTTTAACAGAAAGCAGTTTTAAAAATGCTTTGTGTGACATTTGGAATTGTTAAAGTATACAAAGAGCTTATTGGTGGAGATTTGGAAGAAATACTTAGTAAATGTACTAGATGGTTATACATGAGGAATCATAAGGAAATTTAATCCCCAATTAGATTTTTTTAATTAACAATTTTATTGAGATATCATTCACCTACCCTAAAATTCAGTCTTTTAACAGTGGTTTTTATTGTATTCACATAGTTGTACAACCATCACTACTCTCTAATTGTAGAACATTTTCTTCACCTCCAAAAGAAATCTCTCACACCCATAAGCATATTTCTTACCAGGTTTTTACTGAAAGTAAAGAACTGTTGTAACGTATATGTAATTCTCTCTCTGTAGGAACTATAGAAAATAATCTTGAGCTGGCAGATAAGAATTTTCGTCTAATTGCTCTAAGTAAGTTCTGGTTAAACTAGAGGAGATTGTGCTCACAAATACTTGATGAATGTAACTCTTTTTTTTCCCTGCCCTGTAGGGACAAGGTCAAGACCAATAGAACTTTCTAGAGAACCAAATATTCTGGCCCTCTCTGTGAAGAAAAATCGCCTTCTGCAAGTCAACCAGAGAGCACTTCTTTCAAATACCAACTTCAAGTGCAGAACCATAGTTACTCCAGTGCTTGAATGTGTGTTTTCTCCATACCAGCTGGACCTCTTCCACGGAACCCTTCCTGTTGCTACTCCAACTCTTTCACAAAAATGAGTTTGTAAATGGAGTAATTTCTTTGGTAGTTCCTTGCTGTTTGTTGTGTTTGGCACCCAGCATACACGAACCTCCCAGCACCTCCTGGGAGCGGAGCACGCCTGTCCTCGCCCCCTCCACTTGATTATCATAGAGTCCAGTGTCCGCACTTTCCTCAGGATACCAAACTCTTTTCCCATTCCTGACACAGCAGATAACCTCCTGTTGCTCTTTGTGACCAAATACTATATTTGTCCCAAACCACTGAGCAGAGCCTAGGGAATCTGGACGTTCAGGGCATCCTCTGAGTATGTCTTGATAATTCAGTCCCAGAGCCCTTTCTGCCTCATATGCCTTTCTCCCCCATTTTCTGATTTAGACCCTCGCCTTCTTCCATCTGATCATATTTCCATTGTGAGGTATGGGTACTTCCATGTTAGATCTTACTCTTTGATGCATTGATTTTCTTTAACATTTCATTTGTATACTTCCATTCTGTTGATTAAAGTTATCCAAAAGTTGTCTTGGACTTTTTCACTTAACTGCCTTGTTCCAAAGATCTGAAGTGAAAAACTGTAGACTGTTCATGCTTATATATAAAGAGTTAACCAATCTAATAATGGACTTTGTCATATTATAGCTCTTTGTAGACTTCTAAGGGGTTTGAAGTCCATATATGTTACACTTTACAAAGGGTGAAATTAAGGGGAGACATTCTGTCTAGTTTGTCTGGAAAATTGCCTGTCAGTCCACATTATTTCATTTTCATTGATTTCCGCCAATTTCAGGATGGTCACCTCTGTCTGATTTTCACAGTCCTTCACTTTTTGCTGAAAGTTGGAAGTGGAAGTTGGCAGAGGGCTCAGGTAAGAAAAGAGGAAACACATTATATTCACCCATAGAAGGAGAAGCTATCTGAGAGTCCATGTGTAAATAGCAATTTCCACTGCCCCACAGAATGTATGTGGTTCTCCTCACTAGAATTCCCCCCCCCCTTTTTATGTCCACATCAGTGTGTCTGGTCCAGTTTTTAAATACTGCGTTCCAGTGATTTAAAGCTTTTAACTCACATAGTTCATTTGTTAGTCATAAGACGGTGTCAGTGTGGTTCTCGCCACTGCTGCTGCCGTGTGAAGAAGTCCTGATCCAACCTGCTCGCTCCACCTGGGTTGATTATATCACTTCTCTTAGTTCTACTGTATGTGATTTTCTTTCATATATATCACTGTTACTTGAGCTCATGGTGTCCCCTTCACCTTCAGAGTTCTCTCATCTTTTCTGTCCTGAAAAGCGTCTCATCAGTGAACTCCTATCTAATCAATCAGGTAAAAGGTGTACCCATGAATTTTCTGATGGCTGCACAGTCTGTATGCATGGAGTCCGTGATATAGAAGAGTTAGTCAGTGTTACGGGGATGGTGATGTTCCATGTGATTATTTTCTCATCATGTAAATTATGTAAAAACAATGGTCATGTAAAGACATTTTAAAGTACCTAGCTTCTGTATAAACATCATATAGGATATTGATATTTTCTTTACTAGGCCTTGTTTTCAGAACATACTCATTTACATTTTCAAGTATGTTATACTATAGAGGTGGAAGTTCAGATTTATTGTGTGATTAAACAATGTGTATTAAGCATTATGTTCTCACAACACTACCAGGTAAAGGTTGAATGTGGAAAAGATGGGATGGGAAAATCCTATTCAATTTCTCCCTTTATAGGTCTTTTTCAAAAGTAAGGATTGTTGCAGTGTTTTAATAACTTCATTGGCATTGTCATCGGAAGCCTTTTTCTTTTAAGTGTGTGTGTGTGTGTGTGTACCGTCAAATTGGGTCTGACTGGTACAAGAGGAGATTGTCCCTCCTTCTCCAGCACAGCATCTGGTGGATTCGAACCACACACCTCTAGTCTTGCCACATAACCACCAGAGCTCCCTTAGAAGTGCTTTTCTCATACACTCTTCTTAATCAATCTCCATATAACCCCAGTACAATATTGATTCTACTGTCTTTGTTTTCTTCACTTCACTTTGCTCCTAAGCCAACTGCAAGAAGACTTCCATAAACATCTTTCATTCTTCAAGCCTCTTTATCCAAGCATTCCTTTTCACTGGCCGTACTTGTTTCACTAAACTTATGCCCATTCTTCTGGCTGTTTGCTAGGTTTGTCTACAAGAAAACAATCAAACTTGTGCAGAGAGGTTATAATATAAATAGACATTGCCCCTTGTCAGCTAAATTTGCTTAGTTCTCATTCCTCTTGTATCTTTCTCATTTACTCTAAATTTTCAGTGTTTGGGGGAACCATTTGGAATAGTCTACTATTTGGAATAGTGCCTGGCACATAGCAAATTTCTCTACTACAGAGGTTTTTCACATGGAGCATTCCAAATGATCTTCACATTTTTCATTCAAATCCCAAGCAGTTAAGTAGTTTGTCAGGTGGTGTGGTAAGTAAATGACAGGATCAAAGTGGATGGTTGAGTCGCCCTCCTAAATTGGTGCTCTCGACTGTATAACAGGAAGTTACCACGATCTCTTTTGAGGAATTTCTTGGGTATAGTAGCGCTCAAGGGGAAGGTATAAAACCCAAACTTTTATACAGTTCAAGATAATTCCATTCAGGAAAGGTTTTCCTTTGTGTGTTTTCCTTTTGGCATAGTTCGTAAGAGGAGCTAATTGAACACATTTGGCAGCTTTTACCTAAAAAGACAGGCAACTTAAAGTGTATAGCTGTAGGTAATTACTATAGTTATTTAGACTTAATTCTATGTTTGAATGAATTCTGTGCTCATTGCCAGCCCTTTCATACAAAGACTTCACATCCGTGAGTTAAGGCTTTTCTCTCTGGGTAGACTAAAATACAGCTTCGGTTCCATTTCATTGCATATTTACAAATGTATGTCTCTTGGTGTTACTTATAAACAACAACTTGGGTTCTTGGGTCACATCATTTCTCATACATTTCTCTG